>NC_056444.1:50240757-50263257 GCF_018296145.1 Oncorhynchus tshawytscha | reverse complement strand
TGAATAGGACTCCCAGCTAAAACATTGTCAGGGAGTCACAGAAAAACACATTCCTAACTTACAACATGACATATCAGGTGACCTCTAAAAACGCCACTGAGTAAAGCGTTCATGTCACATTCCCCGAAAACCCTTTTACGTTTCAGGCAAATCATACGTTTTTTTTCGTGACATGATTACCTAAGAGATCCTCTCTCTCTCTCTCTCTCTCTCTCTCTCTCCTCCTGTCTCCAGTGCCCCAGTAAAATAACCAACCAGCCTGGCAGACAGTTTGGCAGTACCAAGGACTTCCCAGACACAGTGCTTCAGTTTGCCCGGGGGCACCCCTTGATGTGGCGCCCGGTCTACCCAGCCATGAGGCAGCCTGTGCTGATCAAGGCCAACGTGCCCTACCGCCTCAAACAAATCGTGGTGGACCGCGTGGAGGCTGAGGACGGACAATATGACGTCATGTTCATAGGCACAGGTCGGTCACAAATATATCCCACTTAGCCGTTTTCTGTCGTTAGACATAGCGGTGACTGGTTAGGAAACCAGGTTGTCTTGTGATTGCTCAGTTGACCGTTTTTCTTTTTTTTACCCTCAACCCCAGACACAGGCACGGTGCTGAAGGTCATCGCCCTGCGCAACGGCAACTCTCTGGACACAGAGGAGGTCACTCTGGAGGAGCTGCAGGTCTTTAAGGTAACTAGATAACGTTGTACTTCTCCTCCTCCTTCTCCCCTATTCCTCCTCCTCCTCCTCCTCCTCCTCCTCCTCCTTCTCCCCTATTCCTCCTCCTCCTCCTCCTCCTCCTCCTCCTCCCCTATTCCTCCTCCTCCTCCTCCTCCTCCTTCTCCCCTATTCCTCCTCCTCCTCCTCCTTCTCCCCTATTCCTCCTCCTCCTCCTTCTCCTCCTCCTCCTCCTCCTTCTCTCCTATTCCTCCACCTTCTCCTTGTCCTCCTCCTCCTCCTCCTCCTCCCCTATTCCTCCTCCTCCTCCTCCTCCTCCTCCTCCCTCCCCTATTCCTCCTCCTCCTCCTCCTCCTCCTCCTCCTCCTCTGCTTCATATCCCCACTGTCTATTTCAAAGCCAAACCCTTTCACAAAAGCTGAATCCAAATTAAATGTAATATTCTCATTTCTATCAAGGTGCCAACTCCCATTACCTCTTTGGACATCTCAGTAAAAAGGGTGAGGAAATGTTCATTCTTTGTCGCAGTTCACATTTAGTTCGAGGAGGCCAGAATGCACTGAAGCTTTATGATAAATCCTATTGCCTAGACTTTCCATTCTCATTCTCTGCTTGTACTCTGATCCCTTTCCCCACATAGCAAGCACTGTTTGTGGGTTCTCCATTGGGTGTGGCTCAGCTGAGGCTCCACAGGTGTGAGACGTATGGGAAGGCCTGTGCTGAGTGCTGCCTGGCCAGAGATCCCTACTGCGCCTGGGACGGCACCTCCTGCACCCGCTACACCTCGCTCAGCAAACGCCGCTATCGCCGCCAGGACATCAGGCACGGCAACCCGGCCCTGCAGTGTATGGACCAGAACCTCAGTGGTGAGAGAGGGGGAAGAGGGGGGTGGGCCGGCCAACTTGGCTCTGCAGTGTATGGACCAGAACCTCAGTGGTGTGAGAGGGGGAGGGGGGTGGGCCGGCCAACTTGGCTCTGCAGTGTATGGACCAGAGCCTCAGTGGTGTGAGAGGGGAAGAGGGGGTGGGCCGGCCAACTTGGCTCTGCAGTGTATGGACCAGAGCCTCAGTGGTGCCAACTTGGCTCTGAGTGTATGGACCAGAGCCTCAGTGGTGAGGGAGGGGGAGGGAGAGGGAGGAGAGGAGGGTGGAACGAGGGAGTGAGGGGGTGGAGGGAGAAAGGGGTATCGGGGGAGAGAAAGAGGGAGACAGCGAGAGTGTGGGGCAGTGACTTAAAGAGAAAGGGGGTGGTGGAGAGAAAAAGGAAGAGAGAGAGGGAAATAAAGAGAAAAGATTTGTAAAAAGGAAGGAATGTGGAAAGGAATTAAAAAAGAGTGAAGATGATAGAGTATGTGAAAATTAGATACAGTTCTGAGACAACAAGCCAAGTGCCCCTGTGGGAAAGTAGGGCATGCTAATATCCTGTTGAGAAATGGTTATTACAATGGTGTGTATACTGAGGGGTGGGGTGGGGTGGGGTGGGGGGGGGGTCTGGCTGTCATGGTGGCCAAGCGGAAATGAACCCAGAGTATTTGTTCCTGGAGGTCACAGAGGTCAAACTCGTCCATTGAGAAGCAGTTGACTCTGAGAGGTGAGGGAGGACAAACACCGGGTCTTTATCCCAAATGACACCCTGTTCCCTACAGAGTGCACTACTTTTGACCAGGTCTCTGTAAACAGCTTATAGGTTGAACGACCCAAGGCCAGTATAAATCATGTGTAGTGTATATTGTATAGCCCAATGTCAGGTCTAGAGGAAAGTTGTTATCAGGAATACAAGCTGTGTTTGACTGAGGCGTGATGTCCATGGCTATCCCTCTGTAGGGACCCAGAGGGATAACGACATGAAACATGCTTTATGTTAAACAACTCTCATTTGTATATACTGTTACACAGACATTTAATACAACCTGGAAACACAGACGATCTCAAATATGCACACGGTGTGCTGTATTTTGCTTCCTTGTCCCTTTTGAGTATGAAACACACTTGAAATGCACACACATACTGGTAATGCTGTATAGGAAATTACATGACACACCCACATCTTGGGCTGAAGGAGAGGGCCGTCATTTGAAGGACCTTTGAATTGACCAAGTGATGTTTTGTTTACGGAGAAACTTCACCAAATCTCGTCTCACCTGCGCTGAGACGACAGATCCTCGTCGGTCTGTCATCGTGTGAGAGAGGGGAGCGTCGCTTGACAGGCAGAGGGGGGGAACAAAAGACAGAAATCTGTAGCAGTCAGAGGAGCGGAGGATGCGTTTGCTCACCTGAAGACGTGCATGAGGGGTGATGAAAGTTCTCTCCCAGGTCAAGGAGTGGTTTTGTTTTTGGATTGAGTTACGCTGACATGGAATAAAGACGCTAAGAAGGGAGATTTAGTGTCGGCCGTAGCTGAAGACGGCACCACCAAAGTCACAGGGCCTACTTGAGACCCCAACATGCTCTGCAGACCGCAGTTATAAGTGTATGTGGTTTAATGCCTATTGTACCTATTGTGTGTTGCAGTGGAGGGGTTGGATGTGACAGAGGAAAGGGTTGTGTATGGAGCAGAGAACAACAGCACCTTCCTGGAGTGTGTTCCCCGCTCCCCCCAGGCCACCGTCACATGGCTGCTCCAACGGGACGACCGCAAGGAGGAGGTGAGAGAGAGGGACGGGTGGAGGGGGAGAGAGAGAGTGTGTGCGAGACAGAGGTGGAGGGATCGCGAGAGCGTTAGAGAGTGAGGCAGGGGGAGAGAGAGAGAGAGACTGACGGAGGACAGAGCGAGAGATGGAGCAATACGGGGTATGAGAGGGAAAGAGAACTAGGGAAGAAACTGAAACGAGAGGGCCGA
Source organism: Oncorhynchus tshawytscha (assembly GCF_018296145.1). NCBI lineage: Eukaryota > Metazoa > Chordata > Actinopteri > Salmoniformes > Salmonidae > Oncorhynchus > Oncorhynchus tshawytscha. The sequence continues at coordinate 50,259,747 of NC_056444.1, read as the reverse complement.
GTCAGTACTTCAGGGGACGATTTAAGGGGGTGTTTGAGAGAGACTGAGAAATGGGAAGTTTTAGTAGGAGCGGGAGTGAAGTCAGGTCCACTCCTGCTCAGTGACCTGTGACATGTACAGTAAAGCTCCAGTTTCTCCCATGCCAGGGTATCTGCGGCTTCCCGAGGCTTAAACGAGTGTTTCAGTCAAGCATGTAAGTACAGTATTAAGGCATTAGAGCAGCTCTCTATTTCCCACCAAATAATCGTTGGCTCTCAGCTGTTCATTTGGAGAGAACAGGCTGCCCTGTTTGCTTTGGCACGCAATACATGCCCTGGCAGAGAGATCGGACGAAAAAACAAGAGTTGATGAATTTCATGGCAAAATTCTTCTTAGCCACCCAAGCTGAGAAAAGAACACAAAAAAAGCGCAGCTTGGACTTTGCCTCCTCCCCATCTCATCCCCCTCCTCCCCTCCCCATCTCATCCCCCTCCTCCTCCCCATCTCCCCATCTCATCCCCCTCCCCTCCCCATCCTCCCCATCTCATCCCCCTCCTCCCCTCCCCCCATCTCATCATCCCCCTCCTCCCCTCCCCATCTCATCCCCCTCCCCTCTCCCCATCTCATCCCCCTCCTCCCCTCCCCATCTCATCCCCTCCTCCCCTCCCCATCTCATCCCCCTCCTCCCCATCCCTCCTCCCCTCCTCCATCTCTGTGCCATACCTCATCATCCCTCCATCTCACTTAACCCCTCTTTCTTCTTTCTGTTCTTCTTATCCCAATATGTTCCCCTCTTTCCTCCCTCCCTCCCTCCCTCCCTCCCTCCCTCCCTCCCTCCCTCCCTCCCTCCCTCCCTCCCTCCCTCCCTCCCTCCCTCCCTCCCTCCCTCCCTCCCTCGTTCCCTCGTCCCTCCCCCCTCGTTCCCCTCCCTCGTTCCCCCCTCGTTCCCCTCGTTCCCCTCGTTCCCTCCCTCCCTCTCAGGTGAAGCTGGATGAGCGGGTGATGCGCACGGAGCAGGGCCTGCTGTTCCGCCGTGTGCTCCGTCAGGACGAGGGTGTGTACGTGTGTCGCTCTCGCGAGCACGGCTTCACCCAGACCCTCACCCGCCTCTCCCTGGAGGTCCTGCAGGGGGACACACTGAGCGAGCTGCTGGCCCGTGACGACGCCGCCCTCGACGGTCCCCAGGGGGCGAAGGGCTACCGGGCCTGGCCTCCCTGCCACGCTCACAGGAGCACCGGCCCCCTCAGCCAACAGCGCTCCTGGTTCAAGGACATCATGCAGCTGATTGGCCCGTCCAACCTGCCGCACGTGGAGGAGTACTGCGAGAGGTTGTGGTGCAACGACAAGCTGCGGCGCAAACACAAGAGCATGCTGGACAAGTACCGGCAGGCGCAGGACAGCGCACGCAAGGCCCGCAACAAGGGCTCCGGGGAACGCAACCGGACGCCGCGGGATGTCAGCAGCCGACAGCCGTAGAGGGGAGGGAGGAACGGAGAGGGGGAGGAAATAGAGGACTGGGAGAAGGACCACATGACACGATTAATGAGAGACTGAGAGAGAAAAGGAAGAGGTGGTAGTTCCATGTATTGCAGGAAGAGAGACACTGCCAACAGACTGTGGTGTTAAAAGGGTTGAGACTGATGTGGAGGGGGGGGGACCAGGACTCATCAACTCTCCTTGACTTCATGAAAAAACCCTCAACTGTTTTCACCAAGGGACCCCTCCTCTCCATTGCAACATCAGTGACTCTGTATATGACTATGGACTGACTGTACTGTGCTGTAAATACTGTGTGGGGTTGGACTGCTACAACTGATGACCTTTGACCCCTTATGGCGCCCATCTCTCTTTGGTCCGTGAGCCCATTCCACACGATGTACCCCTTATGGCGCCCATCTCCAGTCTGTTTGCCTCACCCTGCACCTCATCATACTTCTTCTGGAAGAAATGGGGCTTAATATATATATTTTTTAAGGGTTCTGTGTCTCACTTCCTGCACAGTATTGCCGTTGTTTTTAGCAGTGTAATCCCATCACCCTGAAAGTCATTCACAACCGTACAGTACGTTCTCAAGCCTGCAGTGTTGCCATAACAACGCACCAGAGCATTGCTTTAACTGAACGTTTTCATGAGACGATTGTTGACGGTTCAACAGAGAAAAGGCCTGTTTGTTTTATCAGCTAGACTCCAGTTCCCACCATTCCTAGTTGTGTCGTTCCTGACAATGGAAGGAGAAGAACGGGTCGTTGGAGCTGAATGTTCTGCTGGTGCTTTGTAAACACTGCTGCGTTATTTAAATACAGGGTTTAGCAATGATATTTCTCTCTCTGTTGTTAAAATGCAATGTTTTCACTGACAGACTTCGCTGACAAGCTCTCCTTTCAAGGGCACTGGTTGTAGGGAAAGGGGGAGGGGGGTCAGAGGAGTGAAGGGACAGGGAGGATGGGACAGGGGTGAGGGTATGAAATTGGGCTGGGTTCTAAATAAGGAATAGGGGGTAGTGAATGGGGTCGTAGACGTTGTGGGTGTTTTTTAAAGTTTTTTTTTACAATGGGTGGTGGAGGGATATTAAATGAGTTGGGTTAATGTGGGTGGGTGGGGGTCAGGGGACAGCTATGCGATCCTCCTTGGTTGGCTTGCGAAGGCTTGCCAGGAGAAGTGTGGGGTTTAACAACTCCCACTTGCTCCCATGCCTTGGTTGCTTTCACTGGCATACAAACTTGCCTGTAGAGGAGGAAGAGGTGGGGAGGGGGGGTCGAGGTGGAGGAAGAGAAAGAAAAGAAGAGAAGGAAAGGGTGGTGGAGGAATACGGGCACTGACAGAAAAAAAAGGAGAGCTTAAAGTGCCAGTGTACACAACACACAGTTCTGTAAAAATCCCGAATCCGTTCGTGTGAAGTAACTATTTGGAAATGTGGCACGTTGTGTCCTGCCCATGAGAGTGACTTCGGAATATGTAACGCAAGCGTCGCTCAATCTTCCCGTTTATTTTCCTAGTTTGAGAAAAGTGAGCCCTGTTGCTTTCTCTCCAAATATTGTTTCTGATCGTATCTTCGTAAAACCAACCAGAATGTGACGGAGGAGAGAGCGTTGTTAAATAGCCCAAGTCCCCTAGGCCTTTTTTTGTTGTCAATTCTTTCTAAATCCTAATGTTTTAGTTCATGATTGGCGTGTCAATGAGTTAACATGAGATAAAGCATTATATCTCGAGCAGCCGTCCCTTCTAATCATGTTTCTACCGTTGATGACTTGAGTAGATTAGGGCTGCTATACAGAGGCCCACCAGGTCTTATTCTGATTGGTTATTAAAAAAAAAGCCATTAATATAGCCTTGGATAAAAGAGAAAATGCTTTGCTCCACACAACACAATACCTTATGGTTCACAGCTATGGGGGGAAAAAAACAGTATTCAAGGGTTATCAACACAAATTGTACAGTGAACATGAATAAAACAATGAAAACGCTGTTGCTGCCAAAATGTCATTTGTTTTTGCCTGTTTTTAGATTTTTGTGGCGCTCCATCCTGCAGCTACTATCAGCAATAGTTTGAGGGAAAAAATTGTGTTTCTGACATACTTTGTGTTCAAAGTGTCAATGTTGAACTGTAACAAAGTGAGAATTCCAGTCGTTGATGTGTGGTTTGTAACTCATTGGAGGGGACTCTTTTATAGGGCCTAATGTAAATGTTTGCTGTATTTATGTCTTATTTAATGAGCTCTCCTGCATGCGGTGTAAGTGTATGCTATTTAACATATTAATACAGTTTTTTGTTTCTAACGTAAAACCTCTGACTCCGCATTCTCTTTCTGATTCCCAGACGTCTTTCTGTGGTCAAAAACTCTTAGGTTGGCGAGCTTTGGTGCGGTGACGTTAAGAGCCGTGGGTTTGTGGAGCTGGGTGTGGTTTAAGGGAGTGGGTTTCGAGCAGTTCTGGGAGAGGTGGGGGTTGAGGTGTGGGGTGTTGTTGATCTGAGCCAGGGATCCTGTATCACTCAGACAGACCAGACTGTGTGTGTGTGTGTGTGTGTGTGTGTGTGTGTGTGTGTGTGTGTGTGTGTGTGTGTGTGTGTGTGTGTGTGTGTGTGTGTGTGTGTGTGTGTGTGTGTGTGTGTGTGTGTGTGTGTGTGTGTGTGGGAACTATTGCACATGCGCGCGTGTGTGTACACGTGTGCCCACGTGTGTGTGGGCGCATGCATTCTTGCGTGCATCCATCCATGTGTTTGCAGTACTTATTTGTGTCTCGGGATCAGCGGCTGCTTTGTGTTTGAGTTTGTCTGTTTGTCGTCTGGCAGCGCAGTGTTCAGTGTTTTGTCTGTTGTTGGCTCTGTTTGGAGCAGGCTAATGAAGCATGTCGAATCAATTTAAATGCGATCATTGAGCAGCGACTCAATGAGTCTGAAAGAGTCTGAATTGAGTCTGGGGTTAAAAAAAACAACAACAATTGGTTTAGGGAGAAGAAAATACCCATTTTACTCCGTAAAGACCCATTTTATTCTGTGAATGAACACGGCTGCCAAAGCAGAGCTTGTCCACTGGCAATGAAGACATAAATAAGTTACAACGAAAGTGCCTAGAAATGAGCCTCTAGTTATCAACCATCTGTTTTAACAATGCTAAGCATAGAGACTATTTGAGTGTAAATCAACAACAACCTGCAAAGGTTTGGTGCATTTTCTGTTTGCTTTTTCCAGGATTTTCTTTTATGGTCACTCTTTTCAACTCCCAGTTGGCGAACCCCAGCCCTCACCGTTGTCAACTAAGGTACTTGTAAGCCCCCTTTAGCCACACAGCAGCGGGTGATGGGAACTCCAGCTGCTGGAGCCATTTTTCACTTAAAGCCTTTAGCTCGTTACAAATCAGCCTTGCACACCGGTTACAGTCACAGCTCATTAGCTGCCACCAGGGCTTAGCTTAAACAGGTGCGTCTCCTCCAATGCTTTTCCCCCTGTTGAGGAAGCCTGGGTGCTAGGGTGGGACAGAGCCTCTCGCACACTGTTCGAAGATGAAGCCATAACGCATTGAGAGATGTCCTAATATGGATGCTGTGGAAATGTTGTGTAGTGATATGCCGGACCATACCCCTCAGTGCACAATTGTCAACCTATTCCATTGCGTTAAAGACATATCAACTAAAATGTACTCTAAAACTGTCTTCTGAGAAAAACAGAATCCCACAGAATAACAACGTCCAAGCTAACAGTTTCAGGAGCGGGTTACTTACACAACCCCTATCCCTGTATAACATCCCACAAACACACTTTACATAAACCCAATACCCTATAAAACACTACAATCCCACAACCACAGGTCCAATTAAGCATCCCTCAAATGCACTCGCAAACTGTTGGTTGTCTCATAGACAAAACACACCCTGTCTGTTGATGCTGTCTTAATAAGAGATACTGCTGCTCCGTGAATGTGCCGTGTTCAGACTAATGTTCACATTGTGGTTTACTAAGGTCTACAAATACCAGCACGTTTATCTGCAACAACACGCCGTCATATGTTTTGTTTGCCATCGCTTTACCATAGAGTATAGCTTCATGGTTAAAAACCCTAGTAGTCATCGCTTTAACAAGAGTCAGTCAGTCGTGCCGCAGCGTAATCAATGAAAATACACCAGGGAGAAAGACCAACATCCACCGAGCCCAATCCAAACAGCCCAACAGTCTTTGACAACTGTGTAGTCTCTTAAGTCCTTAAAGTGTTCACCTTAATCAGACGTGAGAGGAGTTGAGGAGTCTGTTCCCGGATCAGATTTCAGTCTCAAGCCCCAACCTGCAGTCAAACTCACTGCCTCGTGTTCTGGCACACAGGAGATGGGGACAGAGTCCTAGGTCTAACAGTCAGTTTGTGTGACTGACACTCCACAGCAGCCAGCAGAGCCAGGGGCAGACAGAGCCAGGGGCAGACAGAGCCAGGGGCAGACAGAGCCAAGGGCAGACAGAGCCAAGGGCAGACAGAGCCAGGGGCAGACAGAGCCAAGGGCAGACAGAGCCAGGGGCAGACAGAGCCAAGGGCAGACAGAGCCAAGGGCAGACAGAGCCAGGGGCAGACAGAGCCAAGGGCAGACAGAGCCAGGGGCAGACAGAGCCAGGGGCAGACAGAGCCAGGGGCAGACCTGACCTGTCCTTTGGTAGGACTCAGACACACAGACATAGAGGCGGAATAGACTGACCCAGACCTGTGGAAGTAAAATAAGAACGAAAAGACTCAATTGATCAACTACAGCAGTGGTTCCTAAACATTTTATGGTCCCGTACCCCTTCAAACATTCAATCTCCAGGTGCGTACCCTCTCTAGCACCAGGGTCAGTGCACTCTCAATGCCGTCGGGGGTACGCCAAATAAAAATGTTATTCACTTTTTTTTTTAAATGTCCATTTATATTTTCCAACGGGGCTATACTTTTAGGGGAGTTTTTTTCTCTCGCCTGAGTAGCCTCATTTCACTGCCAAAAATAAAACTCAACCATCTAGCGAAATAACAAAGCAATGTCAAATACAGGTAGCCTAGACAAATAATTAACATCCAATCACATTAACTGTTACTCTCTCGTGTGAATTCCACTAACGGTCCTTATGTAGCCAAACGTAGCTGCTGCTCATTCCATTTGCTAAAAAATGGATAAATGGTTAAATACAGTAAGGCTCGCGTCCATAGAGACACATACCAGCTCTACTGGTGGTACTGCTACTACCAGCAGTACTACACCTGCACCTGTCAACGACACAAGTTGTTCTGCTTCCACAAACACATCCAATGCTAGCATCAGTAATTCTACATTTGTTGTTATAGCCCAGCTAGCATGGACACTGACAGTTGTGAATCTGATGCAGCCTAAGAGCTACTGCCCCTTTATGCAGGAAAACACCGAACAACAGACAGGGACGTTGGACCTTCGAAGAGGTGCAAATATGATGAGAACTACATTGATTTGGGGTTCACTTATATTGGGAGTAGTGCCTTTCCTCAGCCACAGTGTGTTATATGTGCAAAAATACTATCTCACAACTCGATGAAACTTCACTCTTGAGCAGACATTTAGAAACAAAACATGCCAATTTGAAAAATAAGCCACCAGAGTTTTTTGAGCGAGAATTAAGATGACTTTCGAGTAGTAAGACATGTATAAAAGCAACAGATAACATTAATAAGAAGATGCTAGAAGCGTCTTATATGGTGAGCTACCGAGTGGCTAGGACAGGCAAGCCCCATACTATTGTGGAGGACTTAATTCTTCCTGCTGCCACGGATATGGCTGGGACAATGCTGAGGGGAAAAGGCCCAAAAAACTATACAGACAATGCCTTCATCAAACAATACTGTTCCATGATACATCAGTGACATGGCAGGAGATGTTTTGGAACAATTACTGCTTCGCATACAAGCCAGTGAATTCTATGCGATACAGCTGGATGAGTCAACAGACGTGGCGGGCCTGGCACAGCTCCTGGTATATGTCCGTTACGTTTATGGGGGGGAAGACATCCTCTTCTGAATTAAGGAAGACATCCTCTTCTGCCAACCACTGGAAACCAGGACAACAGGAGAGGATATTTTTAAAGTACTGGACAGCTTTGTGACATCAAATGGACTTTGGTGGTCAAGATGTGCTGGTATATGTACTGATGGCGCAAAAGCCATGACAGGGAGACATAGTGGAGTGGTAACACGCGTTCATTGTTTTTCCCGACGTGGCTTGGGTACACTGCAGCATCCACCGAGAGGATATCCACCGCAACTATATTCAATGTGCGGGACAAAATTGAGGCTATGATTAAGAAGTTGGAGCTCTTCTCTGTCTGCATTAACAAGGACAACACACAGGTCTTTCCATCATTGTCTGATTTTTTTGTGTGCAAATGAACTCAAGCTTACGGACAACGTCAAATGTGATCTAGCGAAGCACCTGAGTGAGTTGGGTGCACAATTACGCAGGTGCTTTCCCGAAACGGATAAAAACAAATGGATTCATTATCCCTTTCATGCCCTGTCTCCAATCCACTTACCGATATCTGAAAAAGAGTGCCTCATCGAAATTGTAAAAAGCAGTTCTGTGAAAATTGAATTTAATCAGAAGCCACTGCCAGATTTCTGGATTGGGCTGCGCTCAGAGTATCCTGCATTGGCAAATCTGTTAAGACACTGATGCCCTTTGCAACCAGGTACCTATGTGAGAGTGGATTCTCAGCCCTCACTAGCATGAAACTAAATACAGGCACAGACTGTGTGTGGAAAATGATTTAAGACTGAGACTCTCTCCAATACAACCCAACATTGCGGAATTATGTGCATCCTTTCAAGCACACACTTCTCATTAACCCGTGGTGAGTTATTCACCATTTTCGATAAACAAATAAAGTTTTATATGTAAGATGGCTTCATAAAGAGCAAAACTATTGATTATTATTATATTGTTATTTGTGCCCTGGTCCTATAAGAGCTCTTTGTCACTTCCCATAAGCCGGGTATCGTACAGTGTGTGTGGCAGGCTTACGGTGAAGGCAAAAACAACGACATTTGAGAGTGCACTGACCCTGGTGCTAGAGGGCGTACGCAGCTGGAGATGAATGTTTGACTATAAACAGTTTGGGAACCACTGGTCTACAGTGCTAGAAGGAGGAAGCAAGGATATCCACTATCCCCATTTATTTAGCTATATTATCGTCAAACCCTTGGTTGAATGCATCAACAAAAAGGCTAGACATTTTACGAGAGATCCACATCTAACATGCACCGCAGCTACTCAATGGCACATGAACATCCCTGTAGACTGAAACATGACCACTATCAGTACTTATGAATGTCCCTAAACACATTTCATCAAATCAAAATCAAATCAAATGTATTGATATAGCCCTTCATACATCAGCTGATATCTCAAAGTGCTGTACAGAAACCCAGCCTAAAACCCCAAAACAGCAAGCAATGCAGGTGTAGAAGCACAGTGGCTAGGAAAAACTCCCTAGAAAGGCCAAAACCTAGGAAGAAACCTAGAGAGGAACCAGGCTATGTGGGGTGGCCAGTCCTCTTCTGGCTGTGCCGGGTGGAGATTATAACAGAACATGGCCAAGATGTTCAAATGTTCATAAATGACCAGCATGGTCGAATAATAATAAGGCAGAACAGTTGAAACTGGAGCAGCAGCACGGCCAGGTGGACTGGGGACAGCAAGGAGTCATCATGTCAGGTAGTCCTGGGGCATGGTCCTAGGGCTCAGGTCCTCCGAGAGAGAGAAGGAGAGAATTAGAGAACACACACTTAGATTCACACAGGACACCGAATAGGACAGGAGAAGTACTCCAGATATAACAAACTGACCCTAGCCCCCCAACACATAAACTACTGCAGCATAAATACTGGAGGCTGAGACAGGAGGGGTCAGGAGACACTGTGGCCCCATCCGAGGACACCCCCGGACATTTCATGTAGAATACTATGAGGTAAATGAAGGGATTTAACCTAAATCCCTTTGTAGATTTGGCTGCGGCAGCCTGAGTCACGAACTGTATCCCGTCTAGCGCAAAGTATCACATATAGAAAAGTATATTAGTAACGTAACTCATCATAGTTAGTCAGGTCCAAAGGACAAGAGCAAGTAAAGAGGTCCCCAGAGTGAACGTTATACGTCGGTCAGTCTATGGGACTGATCTACTGGACTGATAGGACATATTCCATCCCTCCATCCCTGATCCCAGGCCTGCGTTACTGTCACTGGGTCCAGGGCCACGTCCTCCCTCTCCCCTGCAGTTTGTTCTTAGTGGTGTGTGGTTGAGTGTGAGGGACAGATGACTGGGGGGAACCAGTAACATGAGAGGCATAACAAGTAATGGCTCCGGGTCCGTCAGACAGACAGAGCTGGGCTATGGGCCTACTGCCTCACAGTGAGTCGCTATGCAGGCTCCACTGTGAAAGATTGAAGATGAATCACCATGAGGGGACAGATGGAAGGAGGGATGGAAGGCGGTAGAAAGGGACGTGGGGGTAATTCATCTCACGGAGGGGTCTGGTTTTTGGCCCCACGCCTCCCTGGAGAGAGCGAGGGAAGACTTTCACATTGCGTCACAAATTAGGGGGAGCGAGAACTGGATCTGCTGTGGACAGCTCCTACGCACTCTCTCAATCTGTTCCATTATTAACACTGTGGTCATGCATGAGCAAAACATTCCTACTGTACAGCATTATGGCATCAGTCTCTATGGTCGACTGTAGTTATTATTCATTTGACCACTTACATTACTTTGGCTGTCTGTCGAGACCAGACCAACATATTGTGGTCATCTACACATGGCCAATCTGACCACATACATTTACTTTGGTTCTCAGTAGAGACCAGTGGAGGCTGCTGAGGGGAGGACTGCTCACAATAATGGCTGGAAGGGAGCGAATGGAATGGCATCAAACACATGGAAAACATTGATACCATTCCACCCATTCCTCTCCAGCCATTGCACACAATTCCCGTCCTCCCCAATTATGGTGCCACCAACCTCCTGTGGTAGAGACCAACATTGTTGTGGCCATCTCAGCTCTGTCTTCATCACACATCGACCACACAATCCTAACCCAACTCTGTAATTATTTCCCAACATCTCAGTGCCTTCGATAGAAAACCTCATGCTGTGCAACTATTGTTGAGGCGGAGCTTTTCGTACCGATAATGACACATTTTGGCTGTACATTCACCATTGATCATTGATCATTTTTCGCAATTTCGTTCTTCCTAGGACATGTCTTACTGGGAAGAACTCTTGTAATTTACTGACATGCATGTTTCCTGGGCCAATATGGGAATCTCTCAGTGCATGAGACTGGTAGTCAGTATACTGTGAACCGAGCCTCCTCCGTGGAGCCCTCCGGTGAACCAGAACAACAACCATAGCACCTGGTCCATTAGACAGCGTATTGGAGGTAAACATCGCCTGACTAAATTCTCTTACAGGAAGTCGATTAGACAACACAAATACTGTCGGCGGGTTGTTTACCGTCACACACACTTATGACCCACTTCCTGTTCTCTTCCTGTTTAGGGAACAGGGCACCTTGGGTCCATCAGGAGTCAGTTAATCACCCGAGTGGGACCCTGTGCGCGTGGCGTGCGCGTGTGCGTGTGCACGTGCGTGTGTTTTCTCAGGACTAATGACCAAAGTGGGCTGCAGGCTGGGTAGAGTGAGAGAGCAGGAACAGGCAGTGTGTGACTCCAGTCCTGTGATAACTGCACCATCTGAGCAACAACACAGCCACCAATAGCGCAATTGACAATTAAAGGCAATATGGCTATAGTGTAGACTGCATTCACGGTAAACACTGCATATGTCGGCTCAATGGGAAATGATCTTTACATTTGAACCTCTGGTCTTCCGCGACACTTCGGCGATATGGATTGAATCCAGCGTTAATTAATAATGAATGGCTTATGATTCAAATCATTTCCCCCCACGTCAGTGTCGTCACAGCTCACTTAAGCGTTCTTCATTGTAGTCACAGGATGTGTCCAGTTCAGAGCATCACGTTCTCCTGCTACTTCCTTCCTGTGGGTGTGGACACTGCCGTAAGCATTGTCCACAATTAGCCATATCTTCCTGTCAAATCTATTACAGTAGCTCAAACACACTGCCCTGCTCTGTCTACTTTACACAGCACAGTTCAATGGAGCGAAAAGCAGCACAGAGTTTGTATAGCTTTGAAAAGTACATCACTGCACAAAGGTGAAGTCATTGGTGGAATGGATAGTTAGAGAATGCAACTTTCTCTGAGAGTGGGTGCCAGTTTAGTCTATCCACCGTACAGTTCCATGCAGGAGAAAATATTAGTTGTATAAAATTGAGCGCACCGCCATGCAATCTCCATAGACAAACATTGGCAGTAGAATGGCCTTACTGAAGAGCTCAGTGACCGCCATAGGATGCCACCTTTCCAACAAATTTCTGCCCTGCTAGAACTGCCCCGGTCAACTGTAAGTGCTGTTATTGTGAAGTGGAAACGTCTAGGAGCAACAACGGCTCAGCCGCGAAGTGGTAAGCCACACAAGCTCACAGAATGGGACCGCCGAGTGCTGAAGCGCGTAACGCATTCAAATCGTCTTGCCCTCGGTTGCAACACTCACTACCGAGTTCCAAACTGCCTCTGGAAGCAACTTCAGCAGAACTATTTGTCGGGAGCTTCATGAAATGGGTTTCCATAGCCGAGCAGCCTAAGACTAAGATCGCCATGCGCAATGCCAAGTGTTGTCTGGAGTGGTGTAAAGCTCGCTGCCATTGGACGCTGGGTTAGTGGGAAAGCATTCTCTGGAGTGATGAATCATGCTTCACCACCTGTCAATCCGATGGACAAATCTGGCTTTGGCAGATGCTAGGAGAACGCTACCTGCCCGAATGCATAGTGCCAACTGTAAAGTTTGGTGGAGGAGGAATAATGGTCTGGGGCTGTCTTTCATGGTTCGGGCTAGGCCTCTTAGTTCTGGTGAAGGGAAATCTTAATGCTTCAGCATACAATGGCATTCTAGATTATTCGCTGCTTCCAACTTTGTGGCAACAGTTTGGGGAAAGCCCTTTCCTGTTTCCACATGACAATGCCCCCGTGCACAAAGCAAGGTCCATACAGATATGGTTTGTTGAGATTGGAACTTTTGGGATGGATTGGAACGACCGACTGCCAGGCCTAATCGCCCAACAGAGTTTCCCGACCTCACTAATGCTCTTGTGGCTGAATGGAAGTAAGTCCCCACAGCAATGTTCCTTAGCGGAAAGCCTTCCCGGAAGAGTGGAGGTTGTCATAGCAGCAAAGGGGGGACCAACTCCATATTAATGCCCCTGATTTTGGAATGAGATGGTCGACGAACAGGTGTCCACATACTTTTGGTCATGTGGTGTAACATAGTAAATGTATGTCCAGGACACTCAAATGAGTGGGATATGTTACGTTTGATATGGTTACATAAGACAGATGGTTACTTAAAGCAAAAAACGAAAGTAGAATGGATGGGTCGGCGTATAATGTGAATGTTTAGCAACCCAAAGGTTGCGAGTTTGAATCTCATCACAGAAAACTTTATCATTTTAGCTAATTAGCAACTTTTCAACTACTTACTACTTTTTAGCTACTTTGTAACTACTTAGCTAACCCTTCCCCTAACCCTAACCCTTACCGTAACCCTGTGAGTTAACCCTTCCCTTAACCCTAACCTCAACCATTTACCCTTTAACCTAACTTCTAAGCCACCTAACTAGAATTCGTCAAATATCGTACGTTTTGTAAAGTCATAACATATCATACAAAATGGGTGATGGACATCCACAAATGAATACATCCCACACGAAACGTAACATATCATTCAAGATAGATGGATTAACGTACAGCATAACACGAAATGCTCTGAGACCAGGTCGGTGGTCTGTACCTAACCCTCAGAGATGAGACCACAGGTACTCCATATCACAGAGAAGCAGACAGCTGGATGACACCACATTATTTCCCATGACATTACCCCCCCCCCCACCAACTAACATCTATTCAGCAGCTCATCCATCCGATCCTTTAAGATAATGTTGTTCAAGCCCAAACGAAACAGAATCATTTAAAGTGGTAATTTGAGGTAAGGTTTCCATCCGTTATGTGTAAACTGCTCTGGCGGCTGTGTAAGCACCCTCATGCTTCTCCCCGGCCCCCCCCACACACTCTGCTCTTTGTACTCTCCTCTCCTCCCTCTCCTTCCTCGCTCTCTGCCCACCTCTCCCTGTTTGTTTTTTGAAGAAACACTTTCTGTTGTGGTTTGGGTTGTGTGGCGTTGCAGCGGGCGGCAGAGCAGCCTGATCACTAGAAGTAGACTTGGATTTTGGATGTTTGAAAAGGTCCTGGGAACGTCAATATATGCCTACCTCGGTGCTCACTAAAAAATAAAAATAAGAATTGCCCAGCACTGGGCGTGAACTCGCTTAGACCACTGTGCAGCCGCTTCACAATGCTCTAGCAAGCCATGAGAATACTTGCAAATAGCAAGTCATTTTTTTTTCATTTTTGTTTTGTTTTTGTTAAGCCTTTCCCAAACTATAGCCCTAACCTTAACCAATCTTAATTAATGCCTTAATTGTTAACCTTTGAGTTGTTTCGGTTTGAACCCTGTAACCATGCAGAATTAACGCATAAGAAACACACTGCATTTATACCGAATTTATCCACTGAATTTCAAAGGGAACGTATGAGCTCTTGTTGGGCAGAGATCCGCCAGTGCTGCTCGAAGCCCAGGGCTCAGGGCTTGGAGAGGGGAGTGGACTGAGAGAAGGCTGACACTGAAACCCTGTCTCCTTTATGTCAACACTCTCCCCAACACCACACAATGGGGATAATCACTCCAACAAGAGGGAGGTAATTAATGCTAATTAGAACCATTAATCATTAGACCTGTTGCTGCCTGATCACTCCCTTTGTATAGCTGTGTGTGTGTGTGTGGGTGGGTGGGGGGTTTGTTAAGTAGTTGTTACAATACACAAGTGAGTGAATGAGAGGGAGAGTGAGAGACTTTCCAGGGTTTTTTCCTGCTTAGGTTTGATGGCATTCATGCGTCCAGGTTAAGCATTGAGAGGAAAATAAAGATTTCTGTCACGTTATAAAAACTGTCAGAGAGGCCTGTGGGAAGTTTGGTCCAGGTGCACAACGTGCTGCTGACACTGGTCCTCTCTTTAACTTAACCAGAGAAGGCCGGTGGGACTCATTCAGACCAGTGACGTGCGGGGAAGTCGGTGGGCACAGGCTATTATCAAAGGCAGATTTACTCACAAATAAACCTTGATAAAGCCCCAAGTTCACCATGCAACAGATAGTGCCAACAACCAGAGTGACATAGGCTATTTAATGAAACTGGCAAACAATTTTCCCCAAATGTAAATACCAATGTAGCCAAGACATACAAGCGTTAGCTTTGAATTTCTCCGATGGCGGAAATACGTTTTATTTCCTTACTGTGAAATGCTTACTTTACACAAGCCCTTCTTAACCAACAACGCAGTTCGAAGAAAATATTCACTATCTACTCAATTTAAAAAAAGTTACGCAATAAAATAACAGTAACGAGGCTATGTACAGGCGGTACAGTTACCGAGTCAATGTGCAGGGGGTAGAGGTTAGTCAAGGTAATTGAGGTAATATGTACATGTAAGTAGGGATAAAGTGACTATGCATAGATAATAAATAGTGAGTAGCAGCAGCGTAAAAAAACAAGGGGTGCAGATCAATGCAAATAGTCCGGGTAGTCATTTGATGAACTGTTCAGTAGTCTTATGGCTTAGGGGTTAAGGAGCCATTTGGACGTAGACTTGGTACTCCGGTACTGTTTGCAGTGCGTTAGCAGAGAGAACAGTCTATGACTTGTGAGGTTGGAGTCTTTGACAATTTTTAGGGACTTCCTCTGACACCGCCTGGTATAGAGGTTCTGGATTGCAGGAAGCTTGACCCCAGTGATGTACTGGGCCGTACGCACGACCCACTGTAGCGCCTTGTGGTTGGATGCCGAGCAGTTGCCATACCAGGCGATAATGCTCTCGATGGTGCAGCTGTAGAACTTTTTTGAGGAGCTGAGGACCCATGACAAATCTTTTCAGTCTCCTGAGGGGAATAGGCGTTGTAGTGCCCTCTTCACGACTGTCTTGGTGTGATTGGACCATGACAGTTTGTTGGTCATGTGGACACCAAGGAACTTAGAGCTCTCAACCTGCTCCACTATAACCCCAGTGATGTGAATGGGGGCGTACTCTTTTGTCTTGATCACGTTGAGGGAGAGGTTGTTGTCCTGATACCACACTGCCAGGTCTCTGGCTGTCTCATGTTTGTCGGTGATCAGGCCTACCACCGTTGTGTAGTTGGCAAACTTAATGACGGTGTTGGAGTCGTGGGTTACCACGCAGTCGTGGGTTAAATGAATAGTTTGCAACACAAACAGATTAACAATTCTTCCAATGCACACACACACACACACACACACACACACACGCACGCACGCACACACACACACACACACACACACACACACACACACACACACACACACACACACACACACACACACACACACACAGAATACAATTATTATTATGTGAAATATTATTACACACACATAATAAAAACAAGTTCTCACAGTGTCACTGCAGAATTAGACATTCATCCATGTTCTCCAAACGTTAATTTTCGAAGTTGCTCCAAATGTCAAATTTCAAAGTTAACGGTTAGGTTTAGGCACTCATTCCGAATGGTTAAGGTAAGTGTTAAGGTTTGGGAAAGGGTTAAAACATTAAGTTTAGGCACTCATTCCGAATGGTTAAGGTTAGGGTTAAGGTTTGGGAAAGGGTTAAAACATTAAGTTTAGGCACTCATTCCGAATGGTTAAGGTAAGTGTTAAGGTTTGGGAAAGGGTTAAAACATTAAGTTTAGGCACTCATTCCGAATGGTTAAGGTTAGGGTTAAGGTTTGGGAAAGGGTTAAAACATTAAGTTTAGGCACTCATTCTGAATGGTTAAGGTAAGTGTTAAGGTTTGGGAAAGGGTTAAACACAAAAATAAAAAAAGCAGTGTCCACGACTGGGATCGAACACGCAACCTTCTGATCCAGACTCATGGCCCATCCACATCACCCTAGCAAAACCCAAGCCAACTTGATGGTAATATCGCTCACTGTTTCCCCCTAGTGGACGGTTTTGGAGGCATTTTCCGACGCCCACAGGACAAATTGAATGACCTGGCTGCATGATAAGAAGGTTCTTCTGAAATTTCCATATCAACAATTGAAATGACTGAGAAATGCCGTTCCAAACGTCAAAAAAGCGCTAAAACAAAATTCTAGCTTGATAAATCAAATGCATCAAAGGGATATTCTGTATTCTCAGCTTCATTCAACAGTAGCATAACCGGCAAATTGCAAAGGAAATGCATTTAGGCTCCCCTTTACTTGCAAATTAAGTCCATTTGTCTTTCCTTCAGGGTGAACTCTCAGCGACAGCATTGTGGAAGACACAGCAGACCCCTTGTCATTGATGTAATTCTGCATGCAAACAGCAGGCCCACTTTCATATGGAAGGCGCATCTCCAATGCCTCATTTTATTCCATTTTCAAACTGACACAAAAAGTCACACACACACAAACAGTATCTCCCACTCAGCGGACAGGCAGGCCGTTTCATCCATTAGGGCATCCAGACGGTCGGAGAGCAGAATCATCCCGTGAGAGTGCACCCCCATGCAGCCACGCAAGTAAAATTGTCGTAGTCAGTCGCATCCATTGTGTAGAAGTCAAGGCTCTGGCCCACATTGAGTGGCAGGAGAATCCCCATTCCCAGTACGTCCAAAGGTAAATGTCCAAGTCTGGGTAAAAGAAAAATGTAATTGGTAATGACATTTCAGACAAGTAGAACGTCCAGTCCTCACTGTTCACCCGACAGCTAGCAGTGAGGGAGATGGTGGTCACCTGTCATGAATAAAGTGAGGAGCTCCTGTGTATATATAGTCGACGTTGCACTCTTCGATCCCTACAACCTGGAGACATTTTCAGGTGCGGTATAGTGTCCATTTGTCAGGTTGTTTTTGTGATATATGACTAAATCGTCTCAATGCAACGAATGGAGCTACTTCAAGCGAGGCAAAGCAGCGACGCCTACGCTGACCCCAGTCCATCAGCAGTGACTGGGGTCAAGGACAGCTGTGCGTGTCAACAATTTGAATCGATTTGAATGGCTGGAAAGGAAGGAATGAATACTGTGGCACTTATCCTGAGGCTTTAATGCAGTTTTAACACCTTTGGAGAATTCTAGCATAAAAACCACAAGAATCATATTTTTATTTTTTATTTGAATAACACAGGGTAAGCACTGCCTACCCTGCCTACCCTGCCTGCTCGTCACTGACTCAGACTGCACATTTAAACCCATGGATACACACTGAAGCGCACGTTTACATTCAAATCACATATAAACCAGCTCAGCACATTTCCGAGTCCATCCACTCTCACTTATTGGCTCTTTGTGTAATGAAAAAAACCAACAACAATAAGCTAATTAAGTAAGCTACACTAGAAAGTCATGGAAAACCAGTGAGTAATACACATTCAATGAAGAGACTTGGCCTCTCCTCAGGCAGTGAAAGCACAGTGATTAAATAATTGAGTGAGAGACAGAGATGTCGTGATTCTTCTGGGTCTAGGATGACTGCTGGATGTAGAAGTCACTTGCCTCAGTCTCCTCTGTCTCTCTGCCAGATGACGCTCTCTCTCTCTCTCTCTCTCTCTCTCTCTCTCTCTCTCTCTCTCTCCGTCTCCCACTCGCTCTGTCTCTGCCAAACTAACCCTGATTCAGATGACCATCCTACCCATGCTAGATTACAGAGACATCATTTATAGATCGGCGGGTAAGGATGCTCTGGAGTGGCTAGATGTTCTTTACCGTTTGGCGATCAGATTTTCCACCAATGCTCCTTATAGGATATATCACTGCACACTATAGTCCTCTGTAAACAGGTCATCTCTGTATACCCAGCGCAAGACTCACTGGTTGATCCCTCTTAGGCCTCACTCCCCCCTATCTGAGATACCTACTGCAAACCTCATCCTCCACATACAGCACCCGTTCTGCCAGTCACATTCCGGTATAATGTCTCCAAAGCACACACATCCCTGGGTCGCTCCCCTTTTCAGTTCGCTGCAGTTAGCGACTGGAACAAGCTGCAAAAAAAAAACACTCAAACTGGAAAGTTTTATCTCCATTTCTACATTCAAAGACTCGATCACACTGACACGTGTGGCTGCTCCACGTGATGTATTGTTGTCTCTACCTTTTTGCTGTCTGTGCCTCGCAATGTTTGTACCACGTTTGTGCCGCTACCATGTTGTCATGTTGTGTTGCTACCATGTTGTGTTGCTACCATGTTGTGTTGTTGTCATGTTGTGTTGCTACCGTGTTGTGTTGTCAAGTTGTGCTGCCGCCATGCTACATACAGTATGTTGTCGTCTTAGGTCTCTCTTCATGTTGTTGT
>NC_056444.1:50015757-50235757 GCF_018296145.1 Oncorhynchus tshawytscha | reverse complement strand
CTATCAGTCTCTGTCTCTCTCTTTTCCTCTTCCTTCTCTTCCCTCTCTTCCCTCTCTCGCCACCCTCAGTCTCTCTCCTTCTTTCTCTCCTCTCTCTCTGTTGTCACTCCCCTGCGCTGCGTGGTGCTCGTGGGGAGGGTTTCCCGTCGTGGGTTCGGCGGTTCCTCCCCTTGCGGATGTCCTGCAGATGCTTCCACTTCTTGTTAGGGGGCCGGACCACAGGACCGATGGGCGGGGCCTGTTTGTCGGGAGAAGACGGGAAGCTCTTGTCCGATTGGGCGCTCTTGCGCGCCCACACCTGCTCACAGATCTGATCCACGGTGCTGAGGTTCGGGTGGTCCACAAGCTGCATGAAGTCCCGGTACCACAGCTTCTGATTGGTGGAAGGTGGGCCGCCGCCTCCGCTGCGGGGGTCCAATCGAAGGAGAGGGTCGGCGGCCGGGGAGGAAGAGGAGGAGGAGGGTACTACCTCCAGGGTGATGCCCAGTAGGGTCTGGGTGAAGCCGTGCTCCATGGCGTGGCACTGGTAGAGGCCCACGTCCCGCTTCAGTACCCTCCTCACCAACAGCCCCCGCTCTGTCTGCAGCACACGGTCATCCAGGCGCGGCTGGATGACATCACACACAGACAGAAACACACACAGCAGAGTATTAGAGCTTGTAACAGTCAATGTGAACCAAAAATCCTTTGAATACTGTTGAAAACAGTATGTCTCTTCACTGTGATTTTGCCTTTTACCTCTTCCTTGGCGTTGTGGGGTTGTTTCTGGAAGGTCCAGGTCACTCTGGCCTGCAGGGATTTGGGGATACACTCCAGGAAGGTGCTGCTCCCTTCCACCCCGAACAGCCTCCTCTCTGCCACCCGGTGCTTGTGGTGGTCTACAGTGGGCGATACACATCATCAGATAACGTGAGCTAATGTGAGATTACAATTGTATATTTATTTTACAGTCTTGAGGTGGCCAACATATTATTCCAAGCAGTAAAAAAGTGTAAGGCAATCACCATGTGATTGTGTGCCGTTTTGTCCCTTGTCACAGCCAAACTCTGAGATAATCCCACTGACCTTTCCCTGTCTTGCGCAACACCCTCACCGAGCACGATATGACATAATTGTGTGGAATCGTCACGTTATGCCTTTGTGTAACTCATCTAATACGGCCCAAAGAGAGATTATGGCACAGAATCATACTAATCACCCTGCCCTCTCTGGGTGGGAGCATGGGAGAGAGAGTTAGCTCCTTGGCACAGTGTTTCCCGAATCCTAACTTGAAATCTGAGTGCGTAACTAAAAAACGTCTAGTCTCCCATTGATATCAGCATGATTTATGAGTCTGAGTTCAGAGCTCAGTTTGTGAGTCCTGAGTTCAGACTTAGTGCAGAGTGAAAGAGTCTTACCTCCTGAACACAGGGTGTTGGGGTCTCCATTCCTCACGTCCTGACGACGGAAACGCCTGGAGAACAAGGACAGATATGTCTGTCTGATCGCTTGGGATGATAGTGACTAGGGTTCTACCAGGAACCAAAAAGGTTTCTCCTATGGGGACAGCTGAAAAAACCCTTTAGGAACCCTTTTTTTCCTAAGAGTGTAGTCAGCTGGGGTTTGTATGAGTAGGGTTTGGGGTGTTTAGATTTGGCTGGTTATAGCGGATCAGGTTTGGTGAGTTTACAGTTTTAAAGGTGGTGGAGGAAGTTGGTTATGGTTCAACAGTTGGATAGCTAGCGTGTTTACTGTTTGGTGTTGGGTAGGTAGCATGCTGGGTTGTAAGTTCGAGTTTGTGTATTTGTTTACCGTCTGGTGTTGGGTAGGTAGCATGCTGGGTTGTAAGTTCGAGTTTGTGTATTTGTTTACCATGTGGTGTTGGGTAGGTAGCATGCTGGGTTGTAAGTTTGAGTTTGTGTATATGTTTACCGTCTGGTGTTGGGTAGGTAGCATGCTGGGTCGTAAGTTTGAGTTTGTGTATATGTTTACCGTCTGGTGTTGGGTAGGTAGCATGCTGGGTCGTAAGTTTGAGTTTGTGTATTTGTTTACCGTTTGGTGTTGGGTAGGTAGCGGGTGCAGGAGGTGCCGTCCCAGGCGCAGTAGGGGTCTCTGGCCAGGCAGCACTCAGCACAGGCCTTCCCATAGATACTGCAGCGATGCAGAGGAACCTGGGCCAGACCCGTGTCTGAGCCCACATACAGCTGTTGCTGTGGACAGAGAGAGAGCGGAGAAATGTTAGTGGCCCACAGTCAAATGACTTGATATTAAACATCTTGTGAATACATTATTAGAGAGCTGGTCACATGTTCTCTTTTAGCTTCTAGTTGTTGCCCTGCAGCCCCTAAGATGATATGTTAGGGTTTAAGAGACTCTTACCCGTTTTGAGGATATCTGCATGTTGATGACGGATGAGGCATCCTGTAGAGCAGAACAAACGGTTAAGAATCACACTTTTAAATAGAAACGTAAACATAGACTTGCATGTCTTTAAATATACACATGCAAGCCAGAGGAGGCTGGTGGGAGGGGCTATTGGAGGACAGGCTCCGTGTCAAGGCTGGAATGGAAGAAGTGGAAGAATATCAAACACGTGGAAACCACGTTCGACTGCGCTCAATTTATTCCATTCCAACCACAATGAGTCCTCCTCTTGCTCCTCCCACCAGCCTCCTCTGACGCCAGCAGAACGATGGATGGGGCCCCCTCACCTTGAACACCTCTAGCTCCTCCAGTAGCAGGTCCTCCATGTTGTTCCAGCTCTCTTTCGGTACAGAGATCACTTTCAGCACCGTCCCTTTGTCTGCGACACACCCACACAGAGTTTCAGACTGGATCCCACAATCCATCCATATTCAATATACACTCTGCTCAGTAATATACATTCTATTTAGTATAACACATAGAATCCTAGGGTCAAGAGTACCATGTGGATGGCATGAATGACCCTGGGTGCCAGTCTGTTCCTGCTGTTTGGCTCGACAATGTCAGCAAATGGAGTTGTCGAGAGCACAAGCAGATCTGGGACCAGGCTAAGCATGAATCTTCACGGCCACCTGTAAGAGTAAGGTGGTTACCTGTGCCAATGAACATGACATCATAATGCCCGTCTGCGGCGCCCACCCGGTCCACAGCGATCTGGGTGAAGCTGTAGTCTACGTTGGTCCTCAGGAAGACGGGCCGGCGGTTCAGGGGGTACACGGGGTTAAACATGAGAGGGTGGTGACGGGCAAACTGGATCACGTCGTCAGGGAAACCCTTGGTGGACTCGAAGCTGCCGAATGTCTTGCTGGGGCACTAAGGGGTCACACAGGGTAACAGTACAGAGAGGTTATTATGAGGTTATTATAAGATTATTATGAGATAAGACGGGTCACATGGGCTCAGCCCAGGGTTTAACATCGGCCAAACAGAGCTATCACAATGGTGATTGTTAGTATAGTTAATGAGCTAAACTACTGATGTTAAAATATCCCATTCAGTAAATTCCTACTGAACTGATGTAGGCTACGTACCATGCCAGGGCGTGGGTAGGGGACTTTGCCCTGGAAGGGGACCCACTGGTAGTTTGGACCCTCTTTGTGGGCGAAGGGCCCCAAGAAGGCCCTGCGGATGTCATTCATGGTGTAGATACACACGGCTGATCCCTTGAATACACTGCTGCTGGGAGGCAGGGGACGCACAGTTAGAGACATAGCCTACTATAAAACACACAATCACAGTCAGGAACACAAACACACAAACACACACACACATGCACTAGCACTCATATGCACACACAAGCACAAGAGCACACAATAACTCAATCCATCCCCTGGTTTGAACTCTGACCTGGAGGTAGAGAAGACAGTGTAGACCAGAGGGTTCTTCCTATCCTTGGTCTGCAGCAGGAACACATCCCCTGTGGGAGGAACACCGGTCAGAGGGTAGAGGTCAAAGGTCAGAGAAACACAAACATAACCTCCGGCTCTGTCCATTTAGCTCAGATGAATCTTCATTGGTTGAATCCCGTGCTCTGGTGGGGCCTGGAGCGACAGCTAGGATCAGATAACGCACTCGGAGTGTAGCGGCTACTTACTGAGCTCGTCAAAGTACGTGTCACTGCCGTCACTGCCCGGCACAGAACAGATGAGACGAGTCTTCAAGAACGTGGTCCACTTGTTGACCAGACTACGCTGGCCACCCATATCATTCTGCAACAACATTATAGACCAAAGTTCAAAGGTAAATATTCAGGTGATACTAAATCATTGCCGTACATACTTAAACATCAAGTGCCATTGAGACAGCATAGCGTATGTGTACGCCAGAGCCTAAGGATAAGGTTACGAGTGTATGGCTATAGTATTAGCTACGTTACAATACGCCACACTTTAAGCTACGGTGTAATACAGGCACGGTGTAATCTGAGCAACGTTCTCACCCTGCAGAGCTGTCCGATACGGGAGTAGGTGGACTTCCCCAGGCCCTGAGCCTCCACCGCCGTCTCCCGGAAGAAGAAGAAGATCTTATCATCATCTGGGTTCTCACTCTCCGGCACCCAGAACGAACCCACAAACTTAGGCTCTGGTGGGGAAGGACATAGCGAGGGTTATAGCTCTAAGAATTGTATTAGGCACTTACCGTGCATTCGGAACGTTTTCAGACCCCTTGGCTTTTTCCACATTTTGCTACATTACAGCCTTGTTCTAAAATGGATTAAATCGTTTCCCCCCCCGTCATCAATCTACACACGATACCCCATAATGACAAAACAAAAAGAGGTTTTTGGAAATTGTTGCAAATAAAAACAGTTACAGCCTCGAGTCTTCTTTGGTATGACGCTACAAGCTTCTCCCATTCTTCCCTGCAGTTTCTCCCATTCTTCCCTGCAGATCCTCTCAAGCTCTGTCAGGTTGGACGGGGAGCGTCGCTGCATAGCTATTTTCAGGTCTCTCCAGAGATGATCAATCGGGTACAAGTCCGGGCTCTGGCTGGGCCACTCAAGGACATTCAGAGACTTGTCCCAAAGCCACTCCTGCGTTATCTTGGCTGTTTGCGTAGGGTCGTTGTCCTGTTGGAAGGTGAACCTACGCCTCAGTCTGAGGTCCTGAGCACTCTGGAGCAGGTTTTCATCAAGGATCTATTTGTACTTTGCTCCGTTCATCTTTCCCTTGGTCCCTGCCTCTGAAAAACGTCTTCACAGCATGATGCTGCCACCACCACCATGCTTCACTGTAGGGATGGTGCCAGGTTTCCTCCAGATGTTACGCTTGGTATTCAGGCCAAAGAGGTCTTGGTTTCATCAGACCAGAGAATCTTGTTTCTTTTACAGAGGAGTGGCTTCCGTCTGGCCACTCTACCATAAAGGCCTGATTGGTGGAGTGCTGCAGAGATGCTTGTCCTTCTGGAAGGTTTTCCCATCTCCACAGAGGAACTCTAGAACTCCAGAGCTGTCTCTGAGCTCTATGGACAATTCCTTCGACCTCATGGATTGGTTTTTGCTCTGACATGCGCTGTCAACTGTGGGACCGTATATAGACAGTTGTGTGCCGATCCAAATCATGTCCAATCAATTTCATTTACTACAGGTGGACTCCAATCAAGTTGTAGAAACATCTCAAGGAGGATCAATGGAAACAGGATGCACCTGAGCTCAATTTCGAGTCGCATAGCAAAGGGTCTGAATACTTTCCAAGTGCGCCGTACACGAGGCATTATATGTGTGTCTCATAGAAAATGTTACCGCATGATACAGACACAATCAGACACGGGCCGAGATGTGCTGACAAATGTGCTCTCATAGGAATTTTCCGAAAAGTATCCGCGACACTAACTTACATAGGTACACACACACACTTTGACATACAGTTCACACACACACTTTGACATACAGTTCACACACACACTTTGACATACAGTTCACTTGGCATGGAATAGAAAGGATCAGCAACTGGAGGGCAGTGTGAAGAATGATGATGCTAATTGGACAAACAGATCAACATTTTCAGAACGTTTTTATGCTGATAGTTTTTGCACACACACACACACACACACACACACACACACACACACACACACACACACACCGTTGAGCCATCGTGAGTCGTGTTGTTCGGTGCGAATGGAGGGTCGTCCCCCCAGACTGCGGAAGATGGTGAAGTCTCTACCCATGAGGTCAGTGGCCACGCCCGCATACAGCTCGTCACCTTGGAGACGGGAGGAGAGGACGACAACATGAGGTTGCTATGGACAACATGAAGTTACTATGCTACCTGTGTAAGTGACTGCAGTGCCATTTAGAACCACCAAAGGGACCTCTGATCTAGGATCAGATTAACCTGGCTACTTCCCATTCTAAACCGTTAGGAGGAGGAAAAGGATTTGACCCTCTATCAGCAACTTCCACCGACTCCGTCGGAGAGGGGGACTGAGGGGGTGGGCTCACCTATCAGCACCGAGGCTGCAGGGTGACGGGGGTCATATGGACTCTTCCCTTTCCCATCCTCCATTTTGGACGGGTCGATCCTGAACACGTGGTCCTGGAGGCGAGAGAGAAAGGGGGGGGCAGTGTGTAGGAGGAGATGGGGTTACAGGGCGGAGTACAGCCGTAGACACACAGTTTGAGCTCAGATAGCTGCTCCTACATGGTCTCTACTGTGTGGATGAAACAAAGAGAGCCAGGGAATAGTAGGAGGGCAGATGAGCTGGAGGTGTGTGTGTGTGTGTGTCTCTTACCTCCATCTTCTGTCCCACCTCTACGAAGGCGCAGGTGGGATGGAAGGCTCCGGTTCCACAGGTGTACAGGTGAGTGCGGTTGTAGTGGTGGACCATCTTCACGTAGTTCACACAGTCTGTCTGCAATGCGAACACATCCGAACACAGCGGTTTAACAATGTCCCTTCTCCCGTCAGCTACCAGCATCCCCTCGTTAAACCTTGACGTTAGACCTTCACAACACATTCTTCACGTATCGTACACTGTCTGCCTGTACAAACATGATTGGGTTCTCTCCTCCTGTCTCCACCACATTGTTTTTGTATTCCCTCCTCCCTCCTCCCTCCTCCCTATCCTCAGATCCACTTTCGCCTTTCTGTCTGACATCAACTGTCCCCAACTGTCCCCTTCTTGGTTGTATTACATAGTGATCCTGGTCATCAGTGGACCATGGTTAGTTATAACTGAGTAGCTTCCTGGCAGCCCAGATGAAAGAGGAGAGGGAGAAGAAAGAAGAGAAGAGATGAGAGAGGAGATGAGGAGAGAAGAGGAAATGAGAAAGGAGAAGAGAGGAAGAAGAGAGGAGAGGAGAAGAGAAGAGAAGAGGGGAGAGGAGAGAAGAGAAGAGAGGAGAGGAGCAAGGTAGGGAGCTGAGAGGGGAACCTGGGCACAGTGACTACCCCTCACGGTGACTACCCCTGACGGTGACTACCCCTCATGGTGACTACCCCTCACGGTGACTACCCCTGACGGTGACTACCCCTAATGGTGACTACCCCTCACAGCAACGACTCCTGAGGGTGACTATCCCTCACAGTGGCGACTCCTGACAGTGACTATCCCACACAGTGACTATCCCTCATGGTGACTACACCTCACAGTGACTACACCTCACAGTGACTAACCCTCACGGTGACTACCCCTGACGGTGACAACCCCTCATGGTGACTACCCCTCACGGTGACTACCCCTGACTGTGACTATCCCTCACGGTGACTACCCCTCACGGTGACTACCCCTGATGGTGACTACCCCTCACGGGGACAACCCCTGACGGTGACTACCCCTCACAGTGACAACCACTCACGGTGACTACCCCTGATGGTGACTACCCCTCACGGGGACAACCCCTGACGGTGACTACCCCTCACGGTGACAACCCCTGACGGTGACAACCACTCACAGTGACTACCCCTCACGGGGACTACCCCTCATGGTGACAACCCCTGACGGTGACAACCACTCACGGTGACTACCCCTCACGGTGACTACCCCTGCTGGTGACTACCCCTCACGGTGACAACCCCTGATGGTGACAACCACTCACGGTGACTACCCCTCACGGTGACTACCCCTGACGGTGACTACCCCTGACGGTGACTAGCCCTCACGGTGACTACCCCTGCTGGTGACTACCCCTCACGGTGATAACCCCTCACGGCGACTACCCCTGACGGTGACTACCCCTGACGGTGACTACCCCTGACGGCGACTACCCCTCACGGTGACTACCCCTCACGGTGACTACCCCTCACGGTGTCTACCCCTGACTGTGACTACCCCTGACCGTGACTAGCCCTCACAGCAACGACTCCTGAGGGTGACTATCCCTCACAGTGACAACACCTCACAGTGACTACACCTCACGGTGACAACCCCTAACAGTGACTACACCTCACGGTGACAACCCCTAACAGTGACTACCCCTCACGGTGACTACCCCTGACGGTGACTACCCCTCACGGTGACAACCCCTGATGGTGACTACACCTCACGGTGACTACCCCTGACTGTGACTATCCCTCACGGTGACTACCCCTCACGGTGACTACCCCTGACAGTGACTACCCCTCACAGCAACGACTCCTGACAGTGACTACCCCTCACGGGGACTATCCCTCACGGTGACTACCCCTTCACGGTGACTACCTCTGACGGTGACTACCCCTCACGGTGACAACCCCTGACGGTAACTACCCCTCACTGGCCTGTCGCCCCCAAAATGGCCCCTCGCTGGAGCATAGCAGGACTCCTACAAAGTTGGATCCGCAGGCCCAGAGCAGAGAGGGTAGGCAGGGTGGAACACACAGCACAATGGGCCCTGAGTTACATGTTGTGACTGAGCCACACACAGGGAGGGCTAAGGAGAAGAGGTTTAATATGACCCCATCTTACCCCATACACCCCCGTTTAGCCCTACCAGACTGACCAAGGCCTTTACCTCTGATTGAGACATTCAGAGAGGTTAACAATCGAGGTTAACAACCACCCCCCTCCTCCTACCCTCTCCCCTTCATTCTGTCCCTCAGCGCAGCACCAGCTGTTCTGTTCTCCACTCCCCTAATGTAATTATCCATGGGGCCATCCAGCCCAACGTTCCCCTCTTTCTTTTTCACTCTCTGTTTCTCAGAGCAGGTCCTTGGTCCCCCCAGACACCAGCTACTGAACCACGCACACAGAGACACACACAGAACGTACGGACGCACACACACACACACACATCACATCCGTCTCTCCAGAGTCAGGTTTCGCCCCTCATCCCTCTGGACCCCCGGGGAACATCGGAGACGAGGTTTACAGAGAGATCTGGCACTGCGCCGTGGAGATGTCTCTTCTCTCGCTCGTGTGTGTCGCCTGCCCTTTCTGTCAGTGTCTCTGTTTGCCCTGCTGTTCACTGGATCCACTCCTTGTCTGTAAATACGTGAACTTTGTGTCTGATTCGGTTCTGTTCTCTGTGATCAGCCAGTGTCAGCGTCCCTCTAGGTCAACCTGAAGGTTTATAAAGCCTGTGTCCTTCAGCTAGGGGATTTATGCTGAGAGGAAAAACATCTGAGGAGCCTTTTCACCTCACTAAATATAACACACTGAGTAGTCCACGTATCATCGGCAAGTGTGTGTGTGTGTGTGTGTGTGCGTGCGCGTGTGTGTGTGTGTGCGTGTGTGTGTGCGTGTGTGTGCGTGTGTGTGTGTGTGTGCATGTGTGCGTGTGTGTGTGTGTGTGTGTGTGTGCGTGTGTGTGTGTGCGTGTGTGTGCGTGTGTGTGTGTGCGAGTGCGTGTCACTAAACTTTAAGCCTGCCTGTGAGTGTTTGATGTTGAGCCGCAGTTCAAACATGTAATTTTCTGTTAACCAGACATGTCTCTGTTTTCTTTATTCAGTCTATATCCCTGGCTGGCTGCCCCGCCCTAGTGAGTGACAGACACCTTTGTGTGCCCAGTGACGCTGCAGCCAAGCCTGGCCCTGACGGCTAACCGGAGTTCTGCCCCATTAGCCAAGACACACACAGCCCTGCTGCCCTGGAGCAAGGGGCTTCCACAGAGCCTGGAGGGTTAAGAAACCGGGTGGGTCAGACCCAATTAAGCTGTTGACAAACAAAGCAGTATCAGGGCCTCTGTTTATCCAATAAGGGGGGTACCTCTCCACACCATCTTTTAATGCGCTGCACACCCTGCCACCTTTTCCCTATCAAACCACCCTACCCTACCCACACTCCCTACCCTACCCGCACACACAGACCATGGAGTGCAGAGCGAGGTTAGGCCGACAGGGCCGGTGGGCAGATGGAGGGAAGCCTTGATGTGTGGCCATGTGACGAAGGGAGAAGAGTGAGAGAGAGAGAGAGAGAGAGAGAGAGAGAGAGAGAGAGAGAGAGAGAGAGAGAGAGAGAGAGACAGAGAGAGAGAGAGAGAGAGAGAGAGAGAGAGAGAGAGAGAGAGAGAGAGAGAGAGAGAGAGAGAGAGAGAGAGAGAGAGAGAGAGAGAGAGAGAGAGAGAGCGAGAAAAGTGTCTTTGAGAGAGGTGGAGGAGGGGGAAATTGTGTCACTGTTCCCAGTGTCAGAATCAGACTCCTGGCTTCTTAGGTCTGCTCTTCATCCCTATACCTTGTTCCTCTCCTCTCCTCTCCTCTCCTCTCCTCTCCTCTCCTCTCCTCTCCTCTCCTCTCCTCTCCTCTCCTCTCCTCTCCTCTCTCTCTCTCCTCTCCTCTCCTCTCCTCTCCTCTCCTCTCCTCTCCTCTCCCTCCTCTCCTCTCCTCTCCTCTTTCTCTCCTCTCTTCTTTCCTCTCCCTCTCCTCTTTCATCTGGGCTGATATCGCTGCCAGGTGTGTGTGTGTGTGTGTGTGTGTGTGTGTGTGTGTGTGTGTGTGTATCTGTGTGGCTTAGGCAGTGTCAGAGTGAAAGCCATTATCTGGTCTCCTGGGTCTAGGCTCTGTCCTTGGTGTTTAAGTAAAGCCACAGTCTGACTACGCTGAGCATCACTGATAGGACGTGGGGGGGGTCTGAATGCACCGTGGAGGATGAAACACAGCTGTTTGTCCTCTCTCTTTCTCTTTAATTCATTCTGCTAAAGATAGAGGTGAGGTTATGATTCATTCTGAAAGGTCTTGGGCTTTATTTGACTTAGGAAAAAAAGGTGGCCTGTGGTATAGATGGCGTGTATGTGTGTGTGTGTGTGTGTATGTTTGTGTGTGTGTGTGTGTCTGCCTGTCTGACTCTATAAGCTCTCAGGGTGGTGTTGAGTTTAGCTGACTATGAGGTCCTTATGTCACATGAGAGATACACACACACACACACACACACACACACACACACACACACACACACACACACACACACGGTGACCTCACTCTTGACCCTAATTATAGTGATGTGTGTGTCTCTGGAGGGCAGGGAAGACACAATTGTTACTGTGAATTTTGAAACAAGTTCTCTCTCTTTCTCTCCTTCCCTCTTTCTCTACATGTCCCCTTTTCCCCTCATGCTCTCCTGTGCTAGACCGTTCCCAGAGAAACAAAGACACTTATTTATTTTTATGGCCCAGACCAGGAGTCTCTTTGTCCTCTCTCTCTCTCTCTCTCTCTCTCTTTCATCGAGACAAAACAGGCTCCGTTTTCCACGGGCATGATTCCTCTCACAGCCCAATGCCGTCGAAACACCCACCAGCTCAGCTCATTAAGCGTCAGAGTAATATACAGCGCTCACTTCACACAGCCAGTAAAAACAGGTCACAACGGACCAGTTAGATCTGTTTCAACCACTGCCGCCTTTCTGTCAGACTGCTTAGCCTGCAGTCCTAGCCAACAGTTCTGGTATATACTGTCTGGAAAACATGGGATTCATTTGGCAATTGCTTAGAAGAATGGATGCTACCTGGCTTCGGTGAGATTGTGGAACGGCAAAATAATTAGCCAGCCAAACTGCCAGAAGTAACCTATGTGTTTTGTGATTTTTATTATCTTTTGTGATTTGTGATTGTATTCTTTTGTATTTTAAAAAAAAACTCAATCTATTTCCTTCTACTGTAAAGTGGTTCCACCTCCATCAAAATGGGAGCAGTCTGCCACTGTGAACCGTATCATTCTTAGCCATTCACTTAATGAAAGAAGTTTCCTGGATGATCCCTCTACCCTGGTTCTCACAGAGCTCCAGTGTACTAGGTACCGTCAGTGTCACTCTCTTACTGTAAAACATGACTGAGTTCTCTCCACATTGTCTTCGTGGTCCCTCTATCCCCCTCCTCCCTCCTCCCTATCCTCATATCCACTGTTGCCTTTCTGTCTGACATCAACTGTCCCCTTCGGTATCTTGGTTGTATTACATAGTGATCCTCGACATCAGTGGACCATGGTTAGTTATGACTGACACACACGCACACACGCACGCACGCATGCACGTGCGCACGCACGCACGCACACACACACACACACACACACACACACACACACACACACACACACACACACACACACACACACACACACACACACACACACCACCACACACATCCCACCAAGCACATCCACGCAAACAAGCTAACATGCATATACTGCACGTGAATACATACATACACACTCACATACTGATACACAATTAGCTTCCAGTGAGGGAGATAGATGAGTGTGTAAAGTGTACATTTTGGTGGTCCGAGTGGCCTGAGGACTTTGTAGGGTGGGTCAGTGGAGCCCTACCCTGCCCTGCACCCAGAGGAAGGAGTGCTAAGGCCCCAGGGCCAGACAACACAAACAGCCCAGTCTACCAACCCTTTACAGTAGTTCACTGGAACATAGCACACACTGCAGTGACTACCACTTCCTCTCTATATGACTGGGTGAAAGACAAAAGGAGGATTGGGAAATCAGTGTGAGATGTGTCTGGATACACTGCGGCTTTAGCTGGGTGGTGATACTGAATGAGAGTGGTGTTGGGAAGCTGGTTTAGTTCCATCTGAGAAGTCCTACATCCTCAGTGTCTCCGTGAGATTCAGTATATCATGATAAACAGGTCTTTGGAAAGAAAAGTCTTTTAAAAGCTAAAAAGAAAGTATTTCAATTGTAGTAATAGTATCAGCGTTTGTCACTCACGTTGATGTCCTTTCCTGCCCAGTTACACTCCTCCCTCCAGTCCACAGGGGCCGGCCAGTAGATCTGAAACACAGAGGTCAGAGGTCAGGGGTCAAGGGAGGCAGCAGGATGGAGGTATGTCTGGGGTCGCGACCTTGAGCAGGAACAGGCCCGCCTGCCACCCTCAGGGAAATGTTTCTAAAGGAGCTTTCCTCCTCCTCTCTGTCTCTCCTCGATCTCTCATCTCTTCTATCTCTCCTCTTCACTATCTCTCCTCTCCTCTATCTCTCCATCTCTCCTCTATCTCTTCTCTATCTCTCCTCCTCTCTCTCCTCTCTATCACTCCTCTATATCTCTCCTCTCATCTATATCTCTTTATCTCTCCTCTCCTCTATATTTCCTCGTCTCTATCTCTCCTCTATCTCTCTCTTCTCCTCTTTCCCTCCTCCTCTCTCTCTCCTCTCTCTCCTCCTTTCTATCTCTCCTCTCTATCGCTCCTCTCCTCTATCTCTCCTCTCTATCTCTCGTCTCTCTCTCCTCCTCTCTATCTCTCCTCTATATCTCTCCTCAAAATCTCCTCTCCTCTATATCTCCTCCTCTCTATCTCTCCTCTATCTCTCCTCTTTCTCTCCTCCTCCTCTATCTCTCCCCTATCTCTCCTCTCCTTTCTCTCTCCTCCTCTCTCTCTCCTCTATCTCTCCTCCTTTCTATCTCTCCTCCTTTCTATCTCTCCTCTCTCTCTCCTCTATCCCTCCTCTCTCGCTCTTCTCTCGCTCCTCTCTAGATCTCCTCCTTTCTCTCTCCTCCTTTCTATCTCTCCTCTCTCTCTCTCCTGTCCTTGCTCTCTCTCTCCTCTCCTTCATCTCTCCTCCTCTATATCTCCTCCTCTATATCTCTCCTCTTTCTCTCCTCCATCTCTCCTCCTCTATCTCTCCTCTATCTCTCCTCCATCTCTCCTCCTCTATCTCTCCCCCTCTCTATCACTCGTCTCCGCCACCATGGTGGAGCCGAGAATCCACATGTCACACCGTAAAAAAGCACACGACCAGGGGCGAAAACAGCTGTAATGACAGGAGGCGAGCCACATGTCCCAGAGTGAAAACACGTTGTAAATCACATCACACCAAATCAACAGAGTCAAACAATCTTCTCTGCACTCATATTTCTCTGGCCTGCAAGAGCGTACAGACCTTGTACAGTGTAGGGTTAAAGGGTGCATGTTAGGTCAGTTATATGGTATGGGTTAGTGACTTACATGTACATTTGAAGTCGGAAGTTTACAAACACTTAAATTGGAGTCATTAAAACTTGTTTTTTAACCACTCCACAAATTACTTGTTAACAAATGATAGTTTTGTCTACTTTGTGCATGACACAAGGCATTTTTCCAACAATTGTTTACAGACAGATTATTTCACTTATAACTCAGAAGTTTACATACACTAAGTTGACTGTGCCTTTAAACATCTTGGAAAATTCCAGAACATTTGAGCCATTTGGAGGTGTATTGGAGGTGTACCTGTGGATGTATTTCAAGGCCTACCTTCAAACTCAGTGCCTCTTCGTTTGACATCATGGGAAAATCAAAAGAAATCAGCCAAGACCTCAGAAAAAAATTGTAGACCTCCACAAGTCTGGTTCATCCTTGGGAGCAATTTCCAAACACCTGAAGGTACCACGTTCATCTGTACAAACAATAGTACGCAAGTATAAACACCATGGGACCACGCTGCCTTCATACCCATCAGGAAGGAGACGCGTTCTGTCTCCTAGAGATGAACGTGCTTTGGTGCGAAAAGTGCAAATCAGTCCCAGAACAACAGTGATGGACCTTGTGAAGATGCTGGAGGAAACAGGTACAAAAGTATCTATATCCACAGTAAAACAAGCCCTATATCAACATAACCTGAAAGGCTGCTCAGCAAGGAAGAAGCCACTGCTCCAAAACAGCCATAAAAAAAGCTATACTACGGTTTGTAACTGCACATGGGGACAAAGATTGTACTTTTTGGAGAAATGTCCCCTGGTCTGATGAAACAAAAATAGAATTGTTTGGCCATAATGACCATCGTTATGTTTGGAGGAAAAAGGGGGAGGCTTGCAAGACGAAGAACACCATCCGAAACGTGAACCACATGGGTGGCAGCATCATGTTGTGGGGGTGCTTTACTGACTGGTGCACTTCACAAAATAGATGGCATCATGAGGCTGGAAAGAAAATTATGTGGATATATTGAAGCAACATCTTAAGACATCAGTCAGGAAGTTAAAGCTTGGTCGCAAATGGGTCTTCCAAGTGGACAATGACCCCAAGCATACTTCCAAAGTTGTGGCAAAATGGCTTAAGGATAACAAAGTCAAGGCATTGGAGTGGCCATCACATAGCCCTGACCTCAATCCCATAGAACATTTGTGCGAAGAACTGTAAAAGTGTGTGTGAGAAAGGAGGCCTACAAACCTGATTCAGTTACACCAGCTCTGTCAGGAGGAATGGGCCAAAATTCACCCAACTTATTGTGGGAAGCTTGTGGAAGGCTACCCGAAACGTTTGACCCAAGTTAAACAATTTTAAGGCAATGCTACCAAATAATAATTGAGTGTATGTAAACTTCTGACCCACTGGGAATGTGATGAAAGAAATAAAAGCTGAAATGAATCATTTTCTCTACTATTATTCTGACATTTCACATTCTTAAAATAAAGACAGGGCATTTTTACTAGGATTAAATGTCAGGAATTGTGAAAAACTGAGTTTAAATGTATTTGGCTAAGGTGTATGTAAACTTCCGACTTCAACTGTATGTGTGTGTGTGTGTGTCTTTGTGTGTGTGTGTGTGTGTGTGTGTGTGTGTGTGTGTGTGTCTGTGTGTGTGTGTGTGTGTGTGTGTGTGTGTGTGTGTGTGTGTGTGTGTGTGTGTGTGTGTGTGTGTGTGTGTGTGTGTGTGTGTGTTTGTATGTCTGTGTATGCATGTGTCCACGTATGTGTTCGTCCATGTTAGGGTCTGTGATTCATATGTCAATGGACAGGTTGTGTTAAAGTCTGTTAGTTACCATATTCAGTCTATCAGGTGCTGGTAAATCTGAGGCTATTTATCTCATCCAAAACATTATAGAGGACCACTACGGAAATAATCAGTTACTAACCTTTTCCTGTCCTGTAATGGGAAACATCAGGCATCAGAGGACAGCAGTGTGTGTGTGTGTGTGTGTGTGTGTGTGTGTGTGTGTGTGTGTGTGTGGTGTGTGTGTGTGTGTGTGTGTGTGTGTGTGTGTGTGTGTGTGTGTATGTGTGTGTGTCTGCCTCAGCGCGTGCCCGTGCGTGTGCGTGTGTGGGACAGAGAGGTGTTGACAGGTTATCAGAGATTGTGTGACCCCCCCAAATCGCCACGGTAACCCCTGACCCCAATCTCTGGCCTGAGTGGATGAGAGTGAGATGAGATCCATCGGTCTGTCAACACAGCTCTGACGTGCTAAATCACCGCTGACTCACCATAACATAGCGTGGCTCAGAGCCCTATCTTATCCATACCATCATCTACCACAACAAAGACATCTGAACGTTATCATAGCATCATATTCTTTACACACTGGATCGTGGAACCATCCATGTGTATGTCAAACAACACAGAAATATTCCTGCCAAAACATTTGTTGAGTATCATGAAAATATCAAAATGATGACATTCACTATTGCGCGTGTCAACACATTCACATAGCACACCGTTAACTGATCCATTGACTGACAGGCAGACTGACCTTGTGCTCCTGCTTGGCAATGTTATCCAGGCTGAGTGACAGCAGGAAGTTGCGTGAGCCCACGAAGAGCCGTCCCCTCTCCTCGTCCAGCAACAGGGCGCTGAAACAGCACGAACGCTCCAGCTCGAACTGGCGCACGCCGTGGAACTGCTGCAGCTCTGAAACACGACACACCCGCGGCGAGTTATACACACATTACGTTAAGACAATACAAGATGTCTACACTCAAACGTTCATACGCCATGACATTTAAGTGTTTTTCAGAAGAGCAACTTTTCCAACACTTATGTTGATTAAATGAGACCCAATATTATCCAAAAGTCATGCAGTTTTATACAAGTCCATATAACATGTTTTATTTGGCTCTACTGCCAGGGTCAAGTCAGGGCAGTGGTTTCAGTAGTCAGAATGGTCTTTGTTACAGCTTTAGAATCAGCTGTCTCAGCCGGGCTGAGTGGGGCTTATAAGACCTTTCCTTTCCTCTCCTCACGCCTATCCCTAATCTCCTCTCTAGGCTGGGGAACCCTGTGAGTGTTCCACTGTAACCGTGGAGATGGGGATATCCCATGGTTTAATGGCATGGGCCTGTGTCACCGGAGATGAGCAAGACTACAGTAGCCACTTTCCTGCTAGACTTACATCGCTCTCAATTTCAATTTCAATTCCATATCTCTCTCTCTCTCTCTCTCTCTCTCTCTCTCTCCACTGTTGCATTTGTGTTCTGAGCATGAAGGAAAAGGGCCTAGATTGTGTGAGTTTGATCGTCATCGATCTGCCGACCTTACGTTGACGCCGCTCACGAGACAGAACCCAACACCGCTCCAGTGAGCCCGGTCAGGAACAACAGTAACCGCACATGCTCATAAACGCATCCGAGGTGTTTGTGAAAAGGACATGCCTGTAGAGCTAGAGCGTAGCAGGGCCTGGGGGTACCGAGGAGGATACTCTCAAAGTTCTTGCTGATGTTCCCTTACCTTTGTAGGAGAGCTTCATGCGAGGGGAGGATGAGGAAGAGGAGGATGGGTGTGAGGAGAAGGAGGGTGAAGAGGAGGCGCTGGTCTTGGGGATTCCGCTGGATGAGACCTGGGAGGCCACGAGGAGCAGGGAGCCCCACGTCGTCATCATCGTCACTGCCATCATCATGGTGTCCTGGGGTTGGCACTAGCCTGGCACGCCTCGGGTTGAAATGGGTCTGGTTGTTGTCGTAGCAACGGACGGCTAGTTGTCGTCGCTCTCCTCTCCAAAACGGATGTCAGCCTTCGGGGCGTTGTGTGGCGTTCCCCCGTTCTGCGTCTGTCGTACTGCACACCTCTCAGCTCCAACGGGACTGAAGAAGCTTCTCACAGTGGCACTGGAACCTAAAAATAACCAAGTAGAGAGGGACTCGTTAAAAAGCAGGCCGGGCAACGGAGATCACTGCCTCCCCTTCCCTCCTAGCACCAGGAGGTAATTTTAGCCAGAGAGGCTAATGGCTGAGTCCCAAGACCACTCCTGTTAAAGCCTCTATAAAGACCAGCTGTAATCGCTTCACATTACAGGACGCCATCCCAGGCCCATCAAACACCCAGCCCCGGTCACCTTTATGAGGGTAGGGAGTTAGGAGGAGAGGGGGAGCTGGAAGGGGTGGAGGGCCCCTGAAAGACACGTGGGGTGAGATATGTGGTGTGGCCCAGTGCCATGCCCGGTTTAATCTCCAACACAAGCGCCTGCTCTGTGGCAGTGCCAAACCCTGGCTGGGATGGCATCTTGTCTTCTCATTCCTCTCTGTCTCTGCTATCCAAACTGACTCCTCCCCATTACTGGCCAGCACTAGTGAAGTGCACTGCAGATGAACAGGCTGGTCAAAGTGATTGGGTGCTTAATGTGATATGTGTGTGTATAGACAGTAGCTTACCAGGCTTCTAGCATGTGACACACATACTGTACAGTACACATTCTCACAGCCTTACAGTGTATGAACTTCCACACTCACATGCACACACGCATGTACACACAGTCTTGTACAGCTAATCTTGTGGGGGGTTGGGCACAATTCAGTCCCATTCAAAATCCTACTTTCCTTAACCCCTAACCCTAACCCGTACTCTTACCCTAACCCTAAAACTAACCCTAGCTCCGAACCCTAACCCTTAAAGTAATTCTAACACCAATTCTGATCCTTAACCCTACACCCTGTTGAAACAGCAATTTACCTTGTGGGGACTAGGTACTTCTGGTCCCTACAAGAATAGTTAAAAACGTCCACACAAGCACAAGCTCGCACGCACACACACACACACACACACACACACACACACACACACACACACACACACACACACACACACACACGCACGCACGCACGCACATACACACATACACACACACACACACACACACACACACAGCCAAAATCTTTCACCTCTTTTTCCTCTGACAGCATTTATTTCAGTGAACATGCTGTAGCCTACTTCATTACAGTACCACAGTAACCTCCCTGCCGACACACCTTCACTAATACAGTATGACTCTCTCTGTCGTTCTCCTTCTCATTCTTTCTCCCTGTCACCCTCCATCTTTTTCTCCTTCTATCTGCCTCTCTGCCTCTCCCTATCGCTCCATCTTTCTCTCGCTCACTCTTTTTCTCTCTCTATTCCCCTCTCTCTATCGATGAGCAGTACGGCGGTGGGTTCAGAGGGAGAAAGAGTGAGAGGAGGAAACTCAATAGTGTGCAGTTCTGAGGAGCTCCAGTCTCTCTGTGGGTCAGTGAGGAGGATGTTAAAACACAAGTGGGGCCCCTGCCCCCCAGGGAGATGGACGGTCGGTGGCCTCGTGCTTCCAGCACACGGTCATCTGCTGCTCTTATCTAGTTCCCACGGGGCTCATCACCAGTAGCCAGGACATATTGAAGTCATCAACCGGACTAATGTGGACCTGAACTCTGAATCACTGCATCTCTGGCTCTACCTGTTACTTTCTGTAAGAGTGATGCCCCCTAAGCCAACCCCATCAGGCTTGGCAGGGAGTGTGGTCCCAGTACAGAGCGTTTAACCGATGGGAGGGATGGAGAGCACGTGTGTGTGTGTGTGTGTGTGTGTGTGTGTGTGTGTGTGTGTGTGTGTGTGTGTGTGTGTGTGTGTGTGTGTGTGTGTGTGTGTGTGTGTGTGTGTGTGTGTGTGTGTGTGTGTGTGTGTGTGTGTGTGTGTGTGTGTGTGTGTGTGTGTGTGTGTGTGTGTGTGTGTGTGTGTGTGTGTGTGTGTGTGTGTGTGTGTGTGTGTGTGTCTTGCTGCAGCAGAGATGGGGAAGGGATTGTTGGAATGTGGAATATTATTCTGAATTTTTCTCTATTATCCACTCAGCAAGCCTTCAAGTCCGCAGAGACACACAAAGACACACACACGCACACACACACACACACACACACAAACACTGTTCTTCAGGCTGCCTGACAGGTTTTTGCTGCAGTCATACATTTTTAAAATTTAGAATCTGTCACATTCTCTGAGCATACCCTCGTCTCTCTGAGGACAGTGTTGATACAGGTCCATGGAGGGTCTACCTGCCTTCCATTCCCTTATACATCACCGCAGACCTCTCTATAACGAAGCTCCGAGACAGTCCCAGAACACTGGAGAGCAGGCCTGTATCTGAGTCCCAGTAGCTCTCAGGCATGTATCTCAGTGCTATATCTCAGTCCTGTATCACAGTCCTATATCACAGTCCTATATCTCAGTGCTATATCTCAGTGCTATATCTCAGTGCTATATCTCAGTGCTATATCTCAGTGCTATATCTCAGTGCTATATCACAGTCCTATATCACAGTCCTATATCTCAGTGCTATATCTCAGTGCTATATCACAGTCCTATATCACAGTCCTATATCACAGTCCTATATCTCAGTCCTATATCACTGTCCTGTATCATAGTCCTGTATGTCAGTGCTATATCTCAGTCCTATATCACAGTCCTATATCTCAGTCCTATATCACAGTCCTGTATCACAGTCCTATATCACAGTACTATATCTCAGTGGTATATATCAGTCCTGTATCACAGTCCTATATCACAATACTATATCTCAGTCATGTATCACAGTCCTATATCACAGGCCTATATCACAGTCCAATATCACGGTCCGATATCACAGTGCTATATCTCAGTCCTTTATCTCAGTACTATATCATCAGTCCAATATTACAGTCAAATATCTCAGTCCTGTATCAGAGTCCCAGTACCTCACAGTCCTATATTAGTGCAGGAGTCAGTGTATGGTCTCAGCACAGCAGAGCATGAATTCAGCTCCCAGAGCCGAGCCGAGCCGAAAACAGAGGGCCCAGAAATAACCCATTGGCTCCCACACAGAGTACTCTACTCACACTCAGCTACGTCTAAGTTATGCAGGGAACCTCTCTGTGTGGATCTGTACGGGTCTGACACTCTTGTGTATAGATACACCGCAGAACATCTGCCACAGCGGAAGCATTGCCCATGAATATGTGCTACGTGTTTAAAGGAGTGGCAACTTAGATGTTAATGAGTAGACTGCAGAGATGGCATCATTGAAAGGGAGGGCAGGGTCCGTAGCAAAACACACACACACACACTCATGTGCACGGGCACATACAGAGTGAAAGGGAGGGGGCAGAAGCAAAGTACTTCAACTCCTGTCCTGAGATATAAAGGAGAGGCCGGGTCCCATTGTCTCCTTAAGCTCCTATCAGTTGAAGGGTACTATTGTCGGCCCCTTGAAGCACTACAACACATCCGCCCTGAGCTCTGAGCTCTCCCCACACACACCACAATGCATCTTCATAAAAGCCTTTAGCCGCCTGACACTTGTATTCATTTCAGCTTCAATAAGCCACGAAGCTGCATGAAGCAGCCCCTGCCAAGAGCTGTGGATTAAAAAAAACAGAGAGAGAGAGAGAGAGAGAGAGAGAGAGAGAGAGAGAGAGAGAGAGAGAGAGAGACTCATTGGGAAGAAGGACGTGCTGTACTGTCAAAAACACCCAAATTAGAAAAGACAGGGACAAAGTCCCTCCTTCAGGCAAGAGATGTATGAAAAAGGGAGGTCAAACTGGTACCAATCCCAAATCAATACAAAAAACTGTCCCAAAACAACGAGAGGTGTGACTAAACACAATAGAGGAAAGAGAGCAGGGAGGGAGTGAGCAGAACACATTTAATGTTGTACCGTGTATTTCAGCCCGGCTGCCTGGGGGAAGGAGCCGATTGTTCTTTGAGGAAAGAGTTTGGCTGGCCCCCGACCAACAGCCTGCAGCCTTAGCCTCCTGCGCAGGAGTAAATACAAGCAGAGGAACAGAAAGCAGGGAAAAGGCAGCACTCACATGAAGAGGTTTAGGAGGAGAGAGAGTGACACAGAGAGCCTGACGGCTGGTGACTGGCG
Source organism: Oncorhynchus tshawytscha (assembly GCF_018296145.1). NCBI lineage: Eukaryota > Metazoa > Chordata > Actinopteri > Salmoniformes > Salmonidae > Oncorhynchus > Oncorhynchus tshawytscha. Next base: position 50,213,603 of record NC_056444.1, on the reverse strand, counting down.
GCTTTTTCTCCTGTGTATCTGCCCTGAGGGGAGAGAGAGCCAGGGAGGCTGAGAGGAGAGAGAGCCAGAGAGGCTGAGGGGAGAGAGAGCCAGGGAGGCTGAGGGGAGAGAGAGCCAGGGAGGCTGAGGAGAGAGAGCCAGGGAGGCTGAGGGGAGAGAGAGCCAGGGAGGCTGAGGGGAGAGAGAGCCAGGGAGGCTGAGGGGAGAGAGAGCCAGGGAGGCTGAGGGGAGAGAGGCAGGGAAGATGAGGGGAGAGAGACAGGGAGGCTGGGGACAAAGAGGGGAACTAGAGTCAGGAATGCAGGAGGGAGAGAGGGGAGAGAGAGCCAGGGAGGCTGAGCGGAGAGAGGTAGGGAGGATGAGTGGAGAGATGCAGGGAGCCAGGGGCTCCTGGCTGGTGCCTGATTGGTGTCTGGATCCCAGACATTTGGCCAAGTTTGGACACACTCAGAGAGTAGCAAACTTTAGCTGTCTGAGTGGAGGAAGTCCAAAGCCCTAAATTCCCCCAAAGGAACTCACCTCTCCTTCTGTATCCAGGGCAACCGCATTCCCTCTCAGCATCCACCTGACCCAGTAATGGTCCAAAGCACAACGTGTCCCATGGATATGTCCTCAACACTACTCTCCAACAGGTTGTCTGTCTATTCCAGGACCAAAATATGTGCTCCTCCTTCTGTTTCTCGGTGCGCATACACACTTATTGACTCATTCACACACACCGCCGTTTACACCATTTCACACACATTTACACGTACCCCCACACACTCTCCGATACACTGTATTGAATGCACACAAACCCCAGAGGTGGGATAAGAAAATCCTTCAGAAGAACCGACAGAATGGTAAAGGTAGAGTCCTCGCTGAAACAGTAGGTGTACCAGCCGCAGGCGGGGGAAGGCAAAAGAAAGATGCTATAAAAGCTGGGGGGGGAATCCAGTGAGTCAATGCAGGCAAGGCTGGTGGGTGAAGAGATGAGACGAAGCCAGGCCCAGTATTCCAAGAGTCAGCTGGAGCAGCAAGCACTGCAGTCCACTCAGAAAAGCATACCTCTCCACTATACACTTCACTATGAAGAGGAACAGAGCCCGTGCACAGGGACTCCGGGTGAGAGGTGGACAAGAATAATGGACTTAATTCAAGAGCAGCGAGAGAGATAAAGAGTGAGAGAGAAGGGGGGTGGGGGGTGTGAGCGAAGTGAAGGTGGGAGTTAAGAGGAGGGAAGGGGAAAGGGGCAGGGCAATGCGCTGTTGTTGGGTGAGTGTGGGAGAAGTGAGAGAGAGGCAGGAGGGGAGTTCTGCTTTTGATATCTTAGCAATCCAGGGCTGAAGATGTGCACCGTTCGTACACGGCTCACAACGCATGCAGCCCGTATACACACAGCTAACTGGACTGATAAGAGGGGACCACAAAGCCAGGTCCAAACCGTCTGTCTACGAGTCAGATCTTATTTTAGATTGAGGCCACCGCACACATACATGGTAGATTGGCACGTCCCATACACACAGGGAAGACGAATACTTCCTACAGCAGTCATACGCAGGTATCACGAGTAGGGCTCCTACTTCTACTGAAGACGTGTATATAGTATACTATCCACTAGTGTCTAGGTGCGTACGTTTGGGTCCCCTGTTACACACAAACACACGCAGGTATATTCAAGAATGCCTAGCACATTTGATGAGAGATGTCTGCTCCTCTCTGAGCCGCCTGGGGCCAGGCAGTGTCTGTCTGTGTGTGTCTGTGTGTGTGTGTGTGTGTGTGTGAGCTTGTGTTTGAGCTTGTGTGTGAGCTTGCGTGTGTGTGTGTGTGTGTGTGTGTGTGTGTGTGTGAGAGAGAGAGAGAGAAGGAGGGCCTGGCAGAGTGCCAGGGAGGGTTGCCAGGTGCAGCCCCCGCTGATGGTATGAGGGACAAAGGGAGGAGAGAGCAGGCACAAAGATGCCCCTTCCCCTCTGCCCCTGTCCTGCCCCTCTGTCTCTGGACCAATGAACCCCCTGATGGGCGCCCTCCTGACCCCTCTCTGTGGCCATGGCAACCCCTCCCTGGTGAGAGGGACTTTGGGTCCCCTGTTGTCTTGTTGTCCTTCTGCCAACTACATCATGAACCTATCTTATAACCACTCATCCTATAGTCCTCCTATAACCATCCTATAGTCCTCCTATAGTCCTCCTATAACCATCCTATAACCATCCTATAGTCCTCCTATAACCATCCTATAACCATCCTATAGTCCTCCTATAACCATCCTATAACCATCCTATAGTCCTCCTATAGCCATCCTATAACCATCCTATAGCCATCCTATAACCATCCTATAGTCATCCTATAACCATCCTATAGCCATCCTATAACCATCCTATAGTCCTCCTATAACCATCCTATAACCATCCTATAGTCCTCCTATAACCATCCTATAACCATCCTATAGTCCTCCTATAGCCATCCTATAACCATCCTATAGCCATCCTATAACCATCCTATAGTCATCCTATAACCATCCTATAGCCATCCTATAGCCATCCTATAACCATCCTATAGTCCTCCTATAGCCATCCTACAACCATCCTATATATTCCTCCTATAGCCATCCTATAACCATCCTATAGTCCTCCTATAGCCATCCTATAACCATCCTATAGTCCTTCTATAACCATCCTATAGCCATCCTATAGTCCTCCTATAATCATCCTATAGCCATCCTATACTCCTCCTATAACCATCCTATAACCATCCTATAGTCCTCCTATAACTATCCTATAACCATCCTATAGTCCTCCAATAATCATCCTATAACCGTCCAATAGTCTTCCGATAGCCATCCGATAGCCATCATATAGTCCTCCTATAACCATCCTATAGTCCTCCTATAATCATCCTATAGCCATCCTATAGTACTCATATAACCATACTATAGTCCTCCTATAACCATCCTATAGCCAACCTATAGCCATCCTATAGTCCTCCTATAACCATCCTATAACCATCCTATAGTCCTCCTATAACCATCCTATAACCATCCTATAGCCATCCTATAGCCATCCTATAACCATCCTATAGCCATCCTATAGCCATCCTATAGTCCTCCTATAACCATCCTGTAGCCAACCTATAGTCATCCTATTGTCATCCTATAACCATCCTATAGCCATCCTATAGTCATCCTATAACCATCCTATAGCCATCCTATAACCATCCTGTAGCCATCCTATAGTCCTCCTATAGTCATCCTATAGCCCTTTTTGGTTCCACGTAGAACCTTTTTGGGTTCCATGTAGGACCCTTTCCACAGAGGGTTCTACATGGAACCAAAAAGGGTTCTATGTAAAAACCAAAAAGTGCTCTCCTTGGGACCAAAAAGGGCTCTCCTATGGGGACACCCGGAGAACCCTTTAGGAAACATTTTTTTCTAAGAGTGTATGTGCTGTGAAATTGACCAATAGTGCCTTGTTTCTGTATTCAATTGTCTCAACCTTACTGGTTAACTGTATCCAATCTAAAAGAATGTCTGGTGCTGGATTGGAAAAGGAATCTCTGTTTATAAATCACACAGCTTGTTTTTTTCCAGTGGGGTTGTGCGAGCGTCGACGCTGCGTTGAGTTGAGGTTACCGTCACAGCTAATTAAGTCTCCCTGTCCTCCCAGCACGTCACACGTGCGCAACATAACACACAACAAGACTCCTCCAGTCAGTCAGTCCCTTCCCGACATAAAAAACAAACACCTCGTCTGGCCGTGTTGTTCTAAGCACCACAGCTCATCCACTCTCCCAGTAGCAGCACTTACTCACAAGTACTGTACAGTAACACGTTTGGAACACAACCTCCCTGAATGAGAAGACCGAGCACCATAATCTGACATGTGATGCCTGATTGGCCGGCTATGTGGATAGGTTGCTAGGATTCTTGTGGATAGTGGACGGTAATCATGTGATTATGTATAACGTCTAGAAATAGGTCAAATCAAATCAAAATCGGAATTTATTGGTCACGTGCAAAGGATACAGTCGGTGTAAACAGTACTTGCCTGCAAGCTCTTCCTCAACAACGTAGTTATACTAAATCGTAAAAAATAAATACAAACGAGAAATAAAAAATAAAAAAGTAGATATATGAATCAAATAAATACCTACGAAAATAAACACAATATACAAGCTATAATACAGTCTGATCAAAATGACTCAAAGGTCACGGGCTAGAAGGATCAGTTGGATTACATCACAACTGTAAAAAAAAATATAGGTATATATATTTTTAAATTTCACCTTTATTTAACCAGCTAGGCTAGTTGAGAACAAGTTCTCATTTACAACTGCGACCTGGCCAAGATAAAGCAAAGCAGTGGAACACAAACAACAACACAGAGTTACACATGGAATAAACAAGCGTACAGTCAACAACACAACAGAGAAAAAAAAGAAAGTCTATATACAGTGTGTGCAAATGGTGTGAGGAGGTAAGGCAATAAATAGGCCATAGTAGCAAGTAATTACAATTTAGAAAATTAACACTGGAGTGAAAGATGTGCAGATGATGATATGCAAGTAGAAATACTGGTGTGCAAAATAACAGAAAAGTAAATAAAAACAATATGGGGATGAGGTAGGTAGATTGGATGGGCTATTTACAGATGGGCTATGTACAGCTGCAGTGATTTGTTAGCTGCTCGGATAGCTGATGTTTAAAGTTAGTGAGGGAAATATAAGTATCCAGCTTCAGCGGTTTTTGGAGTTTGTTCAAGTCATTGGCGGCAGAGAACTGGAAGGAAAAGCGGCCAAAGGAGGTGTTGGCTTTGGGGATGACCAGTGAGATATACCTGCTGGAGCGCGTGCTACGGGTTGGTGTTGTTATAGTGACCAGTGAGCTGAGATAAGGCTGAGCTTTACCTAGCAAAGACTTATAAATTACCTGGAGCCAGTGGGTTTGGTGACGAATATGTAGCGAGGGCCAGCCGATTAGAGCGTACAGGTCGCAGTGGTGGGTGGTATATGGGGCTTTGGTGACAAAACGGATGGCACGGTGATAGACTGCATCCAGTTTGCTGAGTAGAGTGTTGGAGGCTATTTTGTAAATTACATCGCCGAAGTCGAGGATCTGCAGGATAGTCCGTTTTACTAGGGTATGTTTGGCGGCGTGAGTGAAGGAGGCTTTGTTGCGGAATATATACAGTACATACGGAAATATACTACTGTCACATTTAGAATGAATGAAAAGGGGTTCTAACGCGCATTCCAAAATATAAGGACGCCGGTAGCTAAGTATTATGAGTTTAGTCATTTAGCTCCAATAACAACAACATTTATGGCAATAAGTACAGCTTGCATATAGCTGGACTGTCCTTCCTTATGGCATCCCTCATACAGCCATGTTCAGACGCCTGTGAAATTCACAATAGCAAATGCCAGCAGGATGACCAATGGGGCAATGAGGGCGTGTGGGGGATTTGGCCATCAAACAAATAATTGAAATAGTAATCAGCTATTTATATATAGGCTTGCGTGCATAAGTACACAGAGGGGTAGAGGGAGGGCAGAGAGAGGGCAGAGGAAGAAGAGAAGGAGGGCAGAGGCCGGAAGGGACACCAGTTGCGCTCGAGGACCGTTTCCCAAATATGGCTGCCAGGAGCGGCTAGCTAAGCCGTGGCTAACGTCCGTGAGCTCTGCGGACAGGGCTACACGACATAAAACGATTTATTGGACTAAGTGGATCATCAGTACCATGGTGACCGTAGTCATTCAGGCAGCTGTGTAACCTCGCATTATCTCATCACAACACCCATGCCTGATTGGCCCAGGACACAGAACGACACTGATTGGTTGACACTGGGCCATTCAAGCAGACAGGCAGGCCAAAGGCCCGGTCATAAATGACTCAGGGAGTTTATGTGTGCCTGTTTTATTACGGCCAGAGCCAGGGCACAGAAAACAAATGAGATGAGGTCACTACCGCCCAGGAAGGGTTGAAGGATTAAACAGACAGAGTGCTCAGTGTTGTAACGATAATGTGACGTGACTGAGTGTGTGCGCTGCCTTGACACAGATTTTAACCTGGAGCCACAATTCACCCTCTGTTTTCATTCGCGATCCATTGACAACGTTAGCTATAAAAGGCGTTAACTGCCCATATGAACTCTCACTTTCCTCATCTCTCACTGTTCAGCTCCCTTCTAGGCTTCCACTTTCTCCACTCCCCCACGCTCTCCATCTCTCAATCTCTCTGCCATGATGTGGGTATCCTGGGGGTCATCTACAGTATGCCAGGGGCCCCTGAGCCCAGTCTGGTCCCAGTGTCCACCACAGGGATAATCCCCCAGTTAGCAGGGGACAGGGCCAGCCTGGGGTGGGGGCTCATCCCCATCCCCTTCGATGTGTTCAGGCTCTGGGGTGGGAGCTGAACATAACAGGGGCTTAGTGTCACGACCCCCCTCCCCCCAACCTCAACCCTACCTTCCTCCACCCTCCTAAATATTCACAGTCACAGGGGTGTGAAATGCGGCAGGTCCCCTCTGGAATGTAGTTCAAAGATCTCTCTCATTTCCCACAACTGATGGTTAAATATACAGCTGGCTGCTCCTCTCTCTCTGAAGCACAGGGCCCTGCAGCAGGTGATGACGGCATCTTGATCTGACGGGGAACGGAGACGAAACATGGGAAATCACCTAAGAGAGATGTTCAACTCTTACTACCCACAGGAGACACACATTGTATTAGGTATACCACCTCACTTGGCATCGAGGCGTTCAGTTACTGTTTGATTGAACGTTAGAATGGGCAAAACGAGTGACCTAAGCGACGTTGAACGTGGTCTGATTGTCGGTTCCAGTATCTCAGAAACAACCCAGCCTCCTGGGCTTTTCACGCACGACAGTGTCTAGGGTTTACAGCGAAATCAAACAGAAATCATCCAGTCAGCAGCAGTCCTGTGGGTGAAAACAGCTTGTTGATGAGGAGAGGTCGAAGGAGAATGGCAATAACAGTGCAAGCTAATAGGTGTGCCACAAACAGGCAAGTCATGGCACAGTACAACAGTGGAGCGCAGAACGACATCTCAGAACACACAACTCGTCGGTCCTTATCACAGATGGGGCTATTTCAGCAGACGACCACACCGGGGTTCCACTCCTATCAGCTAAAAACAAGAAGAAACAATGTGGGCACACGATCACCAACACTAGACAATTGAGGAGTGGAAAAACATTGCCTGGTCCGACGAATCCCAGTTCCTGCTGCGTCATGCTGACGGCAGAGTCAGGATTTGGCGTACGCAGCATGAATCCATGGCGATACAGGCTGGTGGCAATGGTGGAATAGCGTGGGAAATGTTTTCGAGGCACACGTTAGGTCCCTTGATTCCGGAGACAAAGGGGGGTCTGACCCGGTGCTAGATGGGTACCTAATGTACCTAATAAACTGGCCACTGAGTGTATAAGTGAGTACATACACACGTGCGCTAGCAAGCACGTACACCTTCCACTACCCACCCTTCGGCTCTGGCACCTCAATGAGATGGGATTATGTTTGATTGACAGCAACTCTCAGCAGGCCTCCCCAGGTGAAATGATGCTAATATGGCAGCCTCAGCCCAGCTAACTCTGTCTCCTCGCTCTTTCATTTCCTCCCATGAAACCCTGCTGCATTTCTCACAGGATTATGGGCTGGAGATGTTGAGGCCACACTGAGGCAGGCAGGTTGGGAGAGCTCTCTCTCTCTCTCTCTCTCTCTCTCTCTCTCTCTCCCTCTCTTTCGTGGTGTATTTTTTGTCTTTCTCTCGCTCATTCTCTCTCTCCCTTTCTCTCTCTCTCTCTCTCTCTTCTCTCTTTCTTTTCTCTTCCCTATCACTGTTTCTTCCTTCATCTCTCCCTCCCTCCACTTATTTTTTCCACATCCATCTAAGAAGCTGGAAAGTGCTCTCTCTCTCGTTCTCTCTACTCTTGCTCTCTCTCTCTCTCTCCTTCTCTTGTTCACCTAATGTCTTTAATTCCATATTGGGAGGGTGATGAACTTCCAAAGCTCCCTCTGCCCTCTCCCTCTCTCGTCCAGGCCAAACACTGTGGCCCTGATAGGAGCAGAAACACGCACATGCACACACACACGCACACACACACACACGCACACACGTGAAGTATGTGAAAGTCATTCTGTCAGCTTAACCTAAGGGATAACCAGCTGCCATACAGTCAGAATGACATACAGCCACACATTGAAACACACAGTGAGAACTATCCGTGTAGAAAATGCCTAAAGCACACTGTAAAGCTATGCTGAGGATTTGTAGCAGTGCAACAGTGCTCTGAAGGCTCCACAGGCTGCAAAGCTGTCCTGATGATCCTAGTTATCCCCATTCCCTACACTGCAGGCAGGCAGGCAGGGCTGTCTAGTTAAGGCCAGACCAGACAGGCGATGGCAGAGCAGGCCAGCGAGACGCTCATCCTGATGGGCAGTGATCCGGGCAGACAGGCTGCTTTCAGCACCACTCCGAGACAGATTAATAACCCCAGGCTCTGGAGCCACAGCAAGCCACCCCTGGGGAAATCTGTGTGTGTGTCTGCGTGTGTGTGTGTGTGTCTGCGTGTGTGTGTGTGTGTGTGTGTGTGTGTGTGTACCCGAGGGAAATCTGAGAAAAACGAGTTGTCCTGACCTGTGGTGCAGTCTAAAAACCTCCCATTTCAGACAGGATGAATAACTCTACTGAACCCCACTACACAGTACTATAGCAACATGAAAATACAGTACATTAGTAATATCAATGCATATTAGAAATATGTCCAAATGCACAAATGGCCATGCAAATGATTAGAACCTTTAGACACATACCATCAACAGTGCACACAGATTTCTGTTTATTATGGCTGCAGGGGCAGTATTGAGTAGCTTGGATGAAAGGTGCCCAGAGGTGCCCAGAGTAAACGGCCTGCTCCTCAGTCCCAGTTGCTAATATATGCATATTATTATTAGTATTGGATAGAAAACACTCTGACGTTTCTAAAACTAGGATTCCTGGGAGTGCATTCTGATGAAGATCATCAAAGGTAATATTTATAATGTTATTTCTGATTTCTGTTGACTCCAACATGGCGGATAGAAAAAAAAATTCTGAGCGCCGTCTGTCATGGTTCGCTTTTTCCGTAAGTTAAAAAAAAATCTGACACAGCGGTTGCATTAAGGAGAGGTATATCTATATTTTCATGTCTAACAATTGTATTTTCATCAACATTTATAATGAGTATTTCTGTAAAATGATGTGGCTCTCTACAATATCACCGGATGTTTTTGGAACTAGTGAACGTAACGCGCCAATGTATACTGAGATTTCTTTATATAAATATGAACTTTATCAAACAAAACATACATGTATTGTGTAACATGAAGTCCTATGAGTGTCATCTGATGAAGATCATCAAAGGTTAGTGATTAATTTTATCTCTATTTGTGCTTTTTGTGACTCCTCTTTGGCTGGAAAAATGGCTGGGTTTTTCTGTGAGTTGGTGCTGACCTAACATAATCGTTTGTGGTGCTTTCACTGTAAAGCCTACTTGGAATCGGACACTGTGGTGGGATTAACCTGTTGAGTGTAGGGGGCAGTATTTTGATGTTTGGATGAAAAACGTACCAAATGAAACTGCCTATTTCTCAGGCCCAGAATTTAGAATATGCATATAATTGTCAGATTAGGATAGAAAACACTCTAACGTTTCCAAAACTGTCAAAATATTGTCTGTCAGTATAATAGAACTGATATTGCAGGCGAAAACCTGAGGAAAATCCAACGAGGAAGTGCCTAAGAGAAATTAATCTCCCTGTTTCATTGCATGCCTTCCCTCCATTTAAAGGGATATCAACCATTTTCCTTTTCCTATGGCTTCCACATGGTGTGAATAGTCTTTAGACATAGTTTCAGGCTTTTATTCTGAAAAATGAGCGAGAACGATCATATCGCGTCAGTGGATGGCTGGGTGCCAGCAGAGTTTTGCATGCGCAACAGCTTGGAGCAGACATTTTCTCTCTCTCTCATATTGAAAAGCTACGGTCCGGTTGAAATATTATCGATTATTTATTGTAAAAACAACCTGAGGAGTGATTATAAAAAAACGTTTGACATGTTTCTACGAACTTTACGGATACTATTTGGAATTTTCGTCTGCCCGTCATGACCTGCACGAGCCTGTGGATTTCTGAACAAAACACGCCAACCAAATGGAGGTATTTGGATATAAAAATAATCTTTATCGAACAAAAGGAACATTTATTGTGTAACTGGGAGTCTCGTGAGTGCAAACATCCGAAGATCATCAAAGGAAAGCGATTCATTTTATTGCTTTTCTGACTTTCGTGACCAATCTACTTTGCTGCTAGCTGTTTGTAATGTTTTGTCTGCTGAGAGAGATGTCCTAACATAAACGCTTGGATAGCTTTTGCTGTAAAGCTTTTTTGAAATCTGACACGCCAGGTGGATTAACAACAAGCTACGCTGTGTTTTGCTATACTGCACTTGTGATTTCATGAAAATTAAATATTTTTTGTAATTTAATTTGAATTTGGCACTCTGCAATTCAGCGGATGTTGACGAAAATGATCCCGCTAACGGGATGGGTGCGCCAAGAAGTTAACAACAAGATGACCTTTAAAACGGTATAAGATACATGTATGTTTGAGGAATTTTAATTATGAGATTTCTGTTGTTTTGAATTTGGCGCCCTGCACTTTCACTGGCTGTTATCATATCGATCCCATTAACTGGATTGCATCCCTAAGACGTTTTAATTGGCAGGCATGTAGGAAATTCAGAAAGATTCACTCACACTTCACCCACAATGCAACCTCCAGCCTGTGGCTGACACTGTAAGAGGCAGACCAAATGGTTGATTGGCAATTTGTTTTTTATATTTGGGCTGTAAACGCCTTCTGCTCACACGTACACACAAATGCATGCGCGCATACGCGCACACACACACAATGAGAGAGGGAATTCCTGTGCGCTAGGTATGAAGTGATGTCTCGCCGGGGCAGAAATCCCCTCCATTAATGTGTAATTGAAGGCAACCAGAAGCCAGGGCCGATGATGGATGAGGTGCCCAAAAGGAGGAGAGGATACTGGGGGAAAGGAGGAGCTCAGACCCCCCACATCCACACCATATCCACCTCCAGCTCCACCTTCATACAGCTAAATTAAAAAGAGGGCAATCAGCAAACTGCACAGCCACACAGAGAATTTCAAAGCACAGTACAGGAGTAGGATCTTAGTCTTCTAAAGCAGGAAAATAATCCTGCAGCGACAGGAAATGTGAATGATTATATTTGTAAATGGAAATGACAAACTTCAGGAGCCTTCTGTTGTCCTGCAACAGGGTGATCAAATTAATATCCTACATCTGTAGCACACACAGATTTCTAAAGAGATCACACAAATGCAAGCAACCGATGCACACACATGTACCCAAGCTCAAAAACAGGCACTGCCACACGCACGCACAAACCTATGCACAAACACATGCAAAAGCGCAGTGCCCTCCCTCTTTTGACAGGAAATTGACAGAAGAAAGGTGAGTGATTTACTGTCGCCAGCCCATGGAAACACCCCATTGGAAATCACCCTATATCAGAGTACCAACAGCTGTCATTAACATAGCCCAAAATCAAAGAGAACACACACACGAACACACACCAACACTAAAGCGAAGACAATAAAAACATAAAGGATGTCTGGAATCCATGTAGACTTGTACAGAACACGCAGCGCCTTTTCATCTGATGCCAAGGATAGATTGATAAAACAGCTTTCCTTTCACAACACACATCGGCCTGCGCACGAAAACACACATAGGCCTGCGCACGGAGTATTAGCTGTTACAGAAATACTATTACATTGTTCTTCTAATCTCTCTTGACCACCTTTTCTCACTTGACCCAGTTTTCTGACTCTCACTCCCATTTTCTCTCTCCCTCCTTCCCTCCCTTCCTTAGGTTACAGGTATCCTGCCAAGAGCAGAGTCTAGTTTAGAGGAGTGTTCTCAGTTAATGACTGTTCGTTCCGTCCACAAGGCCAATTCTTCTGTCATCTGCTCCTTGCCCAGCCTCTCCTCCTCCTCCCCTCCGCTCCGCTCCGGGCCAAAGTGTCCTCTCCTCCTCCTCTCCTCCTCTCCGCTCCAGGACAAAGTGTCAGAGGAAGAAACAAAGCTGTTCAAACTTTGGGATACTAACAGCAGTAACCTGATGTAAGAGTAGGGGGAGAGAGAGAGAGAGGGGGGAGAGGGGGAAGGAGAGGGAGAGGGAGAAAAAAGTAAGAAAGAAAGAAAGAAAGAAAGAAAGAAAGAAAGAAAGAAAGAAAGAAAGAAAGAAAGAAAGAAAGAAAGAAAGAAAGAAAGAAAGAAAGAAAGAAAGAAAGGGAGAGAGATGATGAGAGAGAGAGAGAGCGAGAGAGAGAGAGAGAGAGAGGAAAGAAAGGGAGAGAGAGGGAGAGCAATACTTCCTTTCTTCATAACCCTGATTTAGACACTGGGTAAAGACACATTAGTGACTGCCAGTACCCTACTCTAAGTACATCCACAGTGGGACAGTCCACCAAGTACAGACATACACATCCTGTTCCCATTGCCTTTCTCAGACATACTCACTCATTTCCAGCCAATGTTGGTTCACCTAGATACACTGTGCCTTCTATGCGACAAGCTGGCTTATGTGCTCTCACTAGCTGGAACTGTAGCTGTCTTTTACTGTTGAGTTGAACCACCTGAGCATCCATGAAACAGTCAGAGAACATTCTGGAACATTCCTGACCTACGTACTGTACCGGTCACTAATCGAGACCACTACATCTAGTAAAGAATCCAGAGAGGGCCAGTAAAGTCAGCCAGGTCAACCGTGATACAAGTCCGTATTCGACCTCCATCCATGTCTAAGGAGGTCGGGAAATTACGTGGAAACCAGCCACTAGGGGCAACAACGAGTGCTGTTACCGTCAAGTAGGTGTGGACAGGGATGGCTGATAAGTATAAGTACAAGTATAATTATCAGTATACGTATAAGTATAAGTATAATTATCAGTATAAGTATAAGTACAAGTATAATTATCAGTATACGTATAAGTATAAGTACAAGTATAATTATCAGTATACGTATAAGTATAAGTATAATTATCAGTATACGTATAAGTATAAGCATCTGCCAATGGTTCAAATCCAGCAATAGAACGTATTTTGTTGTTGTTTTTTTAAGCCTATCACAAACTTGAACTCTTACCTTAACTATTCGCAGTTAATGCCTAAACTTAACCTTAAACACGTTTGACGTTTGAGAAACATGGATGAACGTCTAAATTCTGAGGTGAAACTGTGAGAGCTGGTGGAGTAAAGTAGACTACCCCACCGCTGACTAGAATAGCTGCTGTTGTACAGTAGAGCTTCCATCCCAACTGGCCGATGTGTCACTCACTCAGGCACACACAGCTGCTGTTCTTTTTGTGGGATTCTCCCGCTCTGACTCTCTGTTTCTCTTACTCTTTCATTCTTTCTCTTTCAATTTACTTTTCCCTCCCATCTCTGACTGTCTCTCCCTCTTTCACTCCAGCCATTCTTCTCTTTCTCTTTCTAAATGATCTGTGTCCTAAGGGTAAAAGAGGGGAAAGAAGTACCACACTCCCAAACATAAAGTACTTATTGGGGGGGAAAACACAGTAATGAAAGTTTTATTTTTCCATAGTAAACTCTTTCTTAACGTAACATAAACATACAGTACACGGCTCTGACCGCAGGCTAATAAAACCATAAAATATAATTGGATGCACATGACCTCACATAACCCTATGACAAAGCTGGCCAGGGGAACATTGAGGACACATTCTGGGTTAACTCTGTGCAGCGACATACAGCGAGCATGGCTTGCATCCTATTGGACAGGCAAACCACAGCGCTGCAGAACTCAGCGTGGGACTGGTAATCAATCACAGGTCTCCTCTTTCACAGACAACACACATTTTACCAGACAGTCCTATCCAGGGTGACATACAGGAGCAATAAGGGCACGTCGGCAAGCTTTTTGCCTAGTCGGCTCAGGGATTTGAACCAGTGACCTTTCAGTTTCTGGGGGAAAGGGGAGTCCCAGACACAGACAGACAGACAGACAGACAGACAGACAGACAGACTCATATGGGATATCCATAGAGGAAGCCTAAAGAGGGATGACAAATGCACACAGAGGGAAAGATGGATACAGATACAGGGAGGGATAGAAAGATGGCCCAAAGGAATAAGCACAGGAACGAGGAATAGCTCTTCTCACAAATCACCTCTCTCCCCCCCCCTCTCTTTTCTCCTCCGCTCACAAACACACCGTCACCTGCACAATCCATTGAGCCAAGATAAAAGAGATACTTGCCAACTGCCAATCACATATAATGGGGGCCTCAACTTGAGCCAATGGGAGGGCCGGATGTCTTAATAAATCTGTGTTGAAGTGGCCCTGAGGGGGAACAGAGGATAGGCTGGGATTACCTCTTCCTAAAACTACTGAAGCATTTAAAACAAACACACACTCATACCGACGACAACATACATGCACTGACACACACACACACACACTTCCTATGACCGTGGTGACTAATGAGTGGAATTGTGACTTGACCGTACAAGGCCATGGTCTGGTCTGACCGCTCCTCGTCGTTCCCTCACGGTTCCCCCATAGAAGTGTGTTTGCGTTACGGCGTTCGACCACCACTGTGGAGCTGAACAGTAGGGTGCCATGGTCAAGGTTAAACCAGCTCAATCCAACCATACGGTCAAAGCAAACTCATTCCCCTGCTGCAACGCGTGCTGGCAGAGCGGGGACGGCCCACGGAGTCCCAAACCTTCCCTGCCCCTAATCCCAAGCCCAACTCTCACCGCCTGAACCCCCCCTACACCCCCTGATACTGACCTCTACCTGCACATACAGTAGACCCACCCACCCACGCCACCCCACCCATGCTCTCCACATGAGTGACTCACAGAGACAGACACGCATGCCGGAACCCTGGGATCCTAAATGGAATCTGAGACAGTTGCTCTCTGAGGGCCAAACCAGAAGTTACGTTTCTCCATTTCTCCAGGTTTGGTCAAATAGAGAACGGAGAGACACGCACGTTACACATGCCTGCGCACATTCACACACGCAGCCACACACACAAAGAGAGAGAGAGAGAGAGACAGCCACGGTAGGGTCTGGTGTCCCAGACACAGAGACAGACAGGGGGGTGGGACAGGGGGGGGGGGCAGGGGGACAGGGCTATTAGAGCTATTAGTCTCCGTAATGAAAACAATACAATCTACCCAACGCTAATTGACTTTTTAACTGGCCCTATACTGTAATTAACCGTTACAATGAATCCCGCTAATTCCGTCCCAATGTATCTCTCCTATTGTCTAGTCAATTCAGTCAACATGAGACACAATGGGCATACTATTTCATGGTTATTTTCATATAGAAAACGTTCTCATTTTGCAGTTAGTTCTGGAGTAAATTCACATATTTGACCTGAGTGTGAATATATGATTTAGTGTCGTGTTGCATAAGGTTATGTCATACATGTTGACTAGACAGACTCCTAGAAATGAATGGTATATCTATTCACCCAGGGCTGAAAAACAGCAAAAGAACGTTGTCTAAGCTGGAACACTGGCACGAGCCCATAGCAAATGAATGGAATCGAATGTTCGCAGAGCCTGTTTGGACTGGAGTGATGCTTAGAATTCCATTTCGTCTAAATGGCACAAAAAAAAAATGTATACCTTCTTATTTTCCCACTACAATCTGTTCGTCGGACGAAACTGGAGAAAAAAAAACGACTCGTGTGGAAAGTAAACATCCGCACCTCGGTGGTGTCAAACCGTGCTTATGTCTACGTAATGAGAAAGTAGGGAGAAAATGAAAACGTCTGACTATCTCTGGTCTAGTGATCATTGACAAACGAGCACGCTGCCCAGACTTACATAATTACAAAGAGGAGATTCTCCTGATTCAAATGGTGCTCGACTTCAAAAAGTCTAAATGTTCACATTGTGAGATATTTGGCAAAATAGACAGACATGCCTCTCCATAGGAAAACAATGGGAGGAGCTTAGTGTTCCAAGGGCCAGAAGTACTTTGGGGCATTTGATGACAACCGAGCTCACGGCCCAGACTTACATAATTAGAAAGAGGAGATTCTCGTGATTAAATTGGCATTGGACTTGAAAAAAATCTAAATATACACATTTGAACTATGAACAATGTGAACAGGTCTCATTGCCAACAATATCAAAGCAGGCATTGTGACGTTGGACAATAAGCTGGGAATAGAACGTCCGGAAAGCGAGTTGATGCCACTGTGCTCAATAGAACTAATAGGAGCTGGCAGGGTGAAAAATGCCCTAAAATAAGGCCTGTTTTTTTCATGATAACTTCAAAACGACGGCAAGCAGCTGAGATATATGGTCATATTATGAAACTGGGCTCCACGGCGGATGCAACAAACTAGTTTTGATGAGAAAAAGCTTTGTTAAAAATGTCATGTGTCCAGCCTATTAATGCTCCATTCATGAGACAGACCAGACGGACAGTAGGGTATCAATATGCGGCGTGGGAATCACAGTTACACACACACACACACACACACACACACACACACACACACACACACACACACACACACACACACACACACACACACACACACACACACACACACACACACACACACACACACACACAGAGAGAGAGAGAGAGAATACACATTAATATTCAAACATCATTTACACAGAACAAAACATACATGAACAGTTAGTGTCTACGGAGGAAAGTAAATGGACTACAGGGACCCATGTTTCCATTGAAGACCCCACGGAGCTGCTGATAACCAAGGCTGGACACAGGTAGAGGGGAGAGGGGTACCTCCATCTGCCTCCACACGGTACTGAAGGCTGAGCCTCTAGTCATTAAGGACCTGGGGCTGCTCAAGAAAGTCTGCTGTTCGATAGAGTGAGATTAGAGAGTGAAGGGCTTTGATAGTGCTAAAGGTTAACCACCACTAGAGTGTGTAGTATGGAACACGTTGGAAAGATAAGGTTGCCTTTGTCATTTCATCAGAGGGGATCATTGATCCCCTCCCTATGCCACATATATAGGTGATTACTGGGAGGGGTGCACAGACTGTGGATGAAGGCTTAGCAACTGGTAATGAGACTGTGTGTGGCACTGCCACAGTTGACAGTGTGTATTGCATACACGCACACACACACATAGACACACATACACACACACGCACACACACACGTGTACACACACACGCTACAGCCTGACAGCTTGGAGAGAAACAGCAGGAGTGGTTACACCAGCAGGCTGCTCAGAACGACAGGATTAGAGGATATCGTCTGTCACAGAGACAGACAGACACACACACCTAGTCACACACACACACACACACACACACACACACACACACACACACACACACACACACACACACACACACACACACACACACACACACACACACACACACACACACACACATACACACACACACACATACACACACACACAGAGAGACAGAGAGAGACCAGTAGCTGTAGGTGCAGTGAGAATGCTGACTCCACAGTAAAACAGAGGGAGGCAGAGAGTGGCCCAGGCCGGTCCTGCCCTCCAGAATGCCTGCTGTGTATGGAAGCTTATTCGAAGGATGCAGGCTGGAATTCATTTAATTGTCTAAACTCCGTCTTCATGCCCACCTCCAGAAAAATGTATCACACTGGTCTTTGTTCTCTCCTTCCCTGGGCCTTCCTGGCACCTCAGCCTCCCCTCAGCTTCCACTCACACACGCTGTGTGTGCCTCATGCTGGGGTTGGTTGTAGTACTGGCCTGTAGATTCCTGCTCTGCTTCCAGTTGCACCTCTTATACTCAGATCTACTTCCCCAGGGCTGGGCCTCCCTGACGGGCCTATTAGAGCTGGGTGACAGGCCTCCATCTCTAGGTAGCTGTGTGTGTGTGCGTCCGTGTGTGTGTCCGTGTGTGTGTCATGTATTGAGTTACAGAGGGTTCTCTACAGTCTTAGAAAAAAAGGGTTCCAAAGGGAGTTTTCGGCTGTCCCAACAGGATAAGCCATTTTGGTTCCAGGTAGAACCCTTTTTTGGTCCCAGAGAACCCTTTTGGGTTCTTCAAAGTTCTTTAAAGGGTTCTCTTATGGGGACAGCAGAAGTACCCTTTTAGGTTCTAGATAGCACCTTTCTTTCTAAGAGTGTAGGTACAGCTCTATTAGATCCCGATGATAAAATCTATAGACAGGACACACAACAGTTGAAACACTCCACTGACACACTGACACATCTATACAGCACATACACATACCACAGACTTCCATTCATATGTAAGAAGACATCTTGACACACATAGAACACACACACACACACGCACTGTTGACACACATCGACTGGTACAGACACACAGGCGACAGGTCAGCACCTGACACCCAAATCAGATGTCACCAATTATTTACGCTGCCTACCTCCATCCCACTGAGAGTGTATATTTCACCTTCACCTAGCGTAAGAGCCTATTCGCCCACATGATGCAGAACAGCACACAATGATTCACTTCTCAAATAGCAGAACCTTTAAGCTCCTAACCTCTTGTCCCACATCTCTGTGTCTCTGTAGATTTCAGAAGGGGGATGTTAGCAGTAACAGTGTTATGTGTTCTCCCCTTCTCTGTCCACTCCATCTATTCTCCTGCTCTGGCTTCTCAGCCATGTTCCATTATTTAGAACCTGGAGGGTGTGTGTTAGGGTGGGACACACGCGTGCGTGCCGCACACACACACACACACACACACACACACACACACACACACACACACACACAGCCCCGTGCTCCCTGATGATCTGACACACATTAGCTAATGCATAGAGACGGTCCAGCAAGATTATGTACAATGACCTTTTGGTGTCCGGATCTGAGAGGAGGGCTGGAATTAAGAGCAGGGTTTGGATCAGCAGACCTCCTCTCTTCTTCCATCTCTCTTTTACTGTCTGGGATGTTACTCGGTTTCTTCCCCCATTTCACATTGTCTCACTATGCCAACTCTATCTGAAGACACCGGAGTTTGCAATGTGCATGTGAACATCAGTGGGTGTCGACGTGAATTGATGGGTCTCAAGTTAAATAAGAGACACTAAGCAGAAGAATGATGATGTTAACCCTTCCCCTCCCTGTGCCCTGCAGGTAAGTGGGACAGACAGGTGATGAGAGGCCCCAGAGTGAAGGGAGGGAGGGAGGAATTGGTGGAGGTTGGGAGGGAGGGAGAGGGCTCTCACCTGTCCAGGGTGGGCTCTGCTGTATGTCAGTGTGTGAGAGGAGACCCATAGAGCCTATAAAAGTCAACCTCTTCTGAGTAAAGGGAAGGGTGTGTCTCTGTGGGATGGTATGCCTACAGTTTGTGGGTAAGTAAAGGAGCGGATAGGTACACTCTTAGATAAAAAGGTGCTATCTGGAACCAAAAAGAGTTCTTCAGTTGTACCCATACACTCTAAAAACAAGGGTTCTTCTAAGGTCCTCAAAGTTCCTTGAAGAACCTTAGGGTTGTTGGCTCTGACAAATGCCCCCGGTTCTTCCGAGAAGCCCACAGGAGGAACTTCTTTAGTTGGTGGGGGTTCTTCCAGGACCCTAACTGCCCAACTGAAACTGGTTTTGAATTTGAGATGACAGCAGGTGCGGCACTTAATTAACTGAAAAATGTAAAGATCTCCTCGATGTAAGGCAAGGTTTCTCTATTGTCGGATCTAAATTGATATTGTTTTAAGATGATACCATCTATCTTTTCATATTTGTGCCAATGGCAGTGTTGTTTGACACTTTGTCCCTTTTTAAACGTGTTTAGAAAAACAGAAAATGGACACAATTCAATGAATATCAATCAACAAAGAGGTAAGAATATGTTAAAGGCTACTGTATAGCTGCATTGGTTGTAGATGACTGAACTGTTCTCTTTGTGTGATTGTGTTCCTGTACCCAAGAAAGAAAAGGTAACTGAACTATGCACTCACTTCTGTCATCAAGTGCTTTGAGAGGCTAGTTAAAGATCATATCACCTCTACCTTACCTGACACCCTAGACCCACTTCAATTTGCATATCACCCCAATAGATGCACAAACGATGCAATCGCATTGCACTGCACACTGCCCTATCCATAGTACCCTCCAAGCTCATCATTAAGCTCAGAGAGGGGACCCAGGAAAATAACCTCTCACTCAACGTCAACAAAACAAAGGAGCTGATCGTGGACTTCAGGAAACAGCAGATGAAGCATGCCTCTATCCACATCGACGGGACCGCAGTGGAGAAAGTGGAAAGCTTCAAGTTCCTCGGCGTACACATCACTGACAATCTGAAATGGTCCACCCACACAGACAGTGTGGTGAAGAAGGTGCAACAGCACCTCTTTAAACGCAGGAGGCTGAAGAAATTTGGCTTGGCCCCTAAGACCTTCCCAAATCCTTACAGATGTACAATTGAGAGCATCCTGTCGGGTGGTATCAATGCCTGGTACGGCCACTGCACCGCCCGCAACCACAGGGCTCTCCAGAGGGTGGTGCGGTCTGCACAACGCATCACTGGGGACACACTGCTTGCCCTCCAGGATACCTACAGCACCCAATGTCACAGGAAGGCCAAATTGATCATCAAGGACATCAACCACCCGAGCCACGGTTAGTTCATCCCACTACCATCCAGAAGGTGAGGTCAGTACAGGTATATCAAAGCTGGGATTAAGAGACTGAAAAACAGCTTCTTTCTCAAGGCTGTTAAATAGCCATCACTAGTCAGCTACCACCCGATTATTCAACCCTCCACCTTAGAGGCTGCTGTCCCATATACATAGACATGGAATCAATAGTCACTTTGATAATGGAAAACTAGTCACTTAAATAATGTTTACATACTGCTTTACTCATTTCATATGTATATACTGTATTCTATTGCACTGTATTTTAGTCAATGCCAATCCGACATTGCTCGTTCTAATATTTATATTTATTAATTCCATTCTTTTACTTGTAGATATTTGTGTATGGTTGTGAATTCTTAGATACTACTGCACTGTTGGAGCTAGGAACACAAGCATGTCGCTACATCCACAATAACATCTGGTAAAAATGTGTACAGTTTGTGACCAATAAAATTTGATTTAAACCTTCGCCCCAGTCTGAGGTCCTGAGTGCTCTAGAGCAGGTTTTCATCAAGGATCTCTCTGTACTTAGTTCCGTTCATCTTTCCCACGATCCTGACTAGTCTCCCACACCCTGCAGCTGAAAAACATCCCCACAGCATCATGCTGCCACCACCATGCTTCACCGTAGGGATGGTGCCAGTTTTCCTCCAGATGTGATGCTTGGCAATTAGGCCAAAGAGTTTAATCTTGGCTTCATTAGACCAGAGAATCTGGTTTCTCATGGTCTGAGTCCTTTCGGTGTCTTTTGGCAAACTCCAAGCGGGCATGTGCCTTTTACAGACAGGTGGACTCCAATCAAGTGTAGAAACAGCTCTTGGATGATCAATGGAAACAGGATGCACCTGAGCTCTATTTCAAGTCTCATAACAAAGAATAATTATGTAAATAAGGTATTTCTGTTTTTTATTTTGAATACATCTGCAAAAATGTTAATAAATGTTTCATTTATGGAGCATTGTGTGTAGATTGATGAGGAACATCAATTTTAGAATAAGGCTGAAACGTAACAACATTTGGAAAAAGTGTTGAAAAACATCAAAAGTTTTTTTCATTCACATTTACAACAAAAACCAAGGTATGAATACCGCCACGTGCACGTTTCCTTTTCATCATCTATTTGATTACTATTTACTACACCTCTGACGAATATAACAGGAAACCTGTTCAATCACCACGCACAGCAAAATCATTCTGGCTATGGATACGGAGAACATCAACACATTAACATCAACACGCCAGAGGATATAGCCATTGGACTTGGGGCTCCGCTGGGAGTTTACCTCTCTGACCTTTACCTCTCTTTGGTTTATTCTGCTTTGCCACTAAAACCATACTAAACACTGACATCTAAAATATTGTGTTATTGTTGCTACTGTTATGCGTAATATTATTAATAATAGGGGAGGGGGAAGTTAAAAAATGTACCCCAAAAGGGCCTTCAAAAGTTTCTTCGGGGGATCCATTAAAATAGGTTCTTTGAAGAATCATGTTAAAGGGTTGTTCGAAGAATTTATAGCAGTTCCCCCAAAGTTTCAATCTGAAGAACCCGTAAAGGATACGCCAGGAACCCTTTCAGATGGTAGGAGAGTGTAGGTAGAATCCTTTTAGTTCCAGGTAGAACCTTTTTGGGTTCCATGTAGAACACTTTCTATAGAGGGTTCTACTTGTAAATAAAAAGGGCTCTAACTGGAACCAAAAAGGGTACCCTTTTTTCTAAGAGTGTATGCATGCATCTGGTTAGAATTTACAGTTACCGTAACAAGAGTTACATGATTATGTCTGGGAATGCAAATAAGAGTGTGTGTAGTGTTGCATGAGTTTGTTGAGAGGTATGTATGTGAAACTGACTGTGTTGTCAGATGACTCTGAACACCCCACCCCCCCCCATCCCCGCCCCCTCCCCCTACACACGCCAACATTTTGGTAGGCTATTTGTTAGTCAACTTCTCTATAATTAGATACATGCAGCTTCTCCTCTGTCATTAATTGTTGCCCTAGAAGACTAAATAAACCCTTGCTTATCAGAATAATGTCATACAGTGACAGAATGAATGCTTCAATCTAGTTGACATCGGTAAAGTTAGTTCTCGCTTTCCTCTTTCATCGCTGTTTTTTTCGCACCGCAAAGACGTTTAGGCACCACTGAGTAAATTCATTAACTCAACAACAAAAAAACTGGAAATATTTTCTGAGCAAAATGTTCAAATGATATCAGTTTGACTGGTTTTAAGTACACTTAAAGCCATTAAAACAACCCAACATGTTTCTGATAAGATTTCAGTTTGGCTTGGATGCATATTTTATGTGGTGGAAACACTATCAGCTTTTATATTGCTGATAAAAGATAGCCCCTTTACAGACGATCCCTAACCAAGCATCCATTTTCTCAAGATTCTGAAAGAAATACATATTTTTTTTCTCCACATCTGTTCCCCAGTCAAAATGTACATTTGGTGTATAATTTTACTTCAAGAAGCCCTTCATTCTGCAGGAGTTAAACATAACTTAGTCGGGCACTGCTATCTTCCTGTTTTACCATTTAACTAAATCTTTCAGAAGTATTTGACTACTGTTCTGGCCATTCTATTTATTTTCCAATCTCCATTTCACAGCTTTTCTCTTATTGAATTAAACTCCAACATTGTCTTTTTTTTTGCCTCAGTGGATCCACATTAAAAAAAAATCAGCCCAAGTTCCCAAAAGTATTTGACGCGCTACAGTCATGCCCTAAAGCTTAGGCTACGCACTAACGCCAAATAAAAATTATACATGTATGGATGTTTAATGCATTGTTTTCTCTTTATTCAACACGCCCGCCCGCCACCCATTCATCCAAACAATATATCATGACCCTAAACCCACCCCGCCCAGCAGATATAACCACAGGGAGCGTGGGTTATGAGTCAACCCCCACATCACTAATGACCTCCAGTGGAAGTCATCATTCAGAGTACTAAAGGTCTATCAGGGGGGAGGTTAAAGGTGAAGGGATGCGATGTTTGTTTGGCTAACTCTGGGAGGATACACACTAGGACCTGCTCCCTCCACTCTATCAGACACCCACTCTGTCCATCCCTATTTACCACAGGGAACGAGGCGGAACGGCAGGATGAACACAATGACCAAACTCAGGCTGGGAAGGGATATAAGCTGGGCTGGAATAGCCTGCGACAACACATCTCTAATCAATCTGTCGCTGTCCCCTCTCCTCCCTGTTCTCCCTCATTCCTCTCCTCCTCCTCCGCCCCAACACTTCCCAGTGCATCCGTCAGCAGTCAAATTCCTCACACAAGCAATCCATCGCAGACGCTGTCACACACGCGCGCGCACATGCACGCACGCACGCACACACCCACACCCACACACACACACACACACACACACACACACACACACACACACACACACACACACACACACACACACACACACACACACACACACACACACACTCCCTGTCCCTTTAATCAGCCAGGGAATGCACGTTTCAGACGGTCGTCATCTCCACCCCAAACACACAGGCGCTCCTGCGGGCCATGTTTAATGAGCTTGGTCTCTGGTAGGGGTGTGTCGGGACTCCGGTAAACAAACTGGCGGTGAGGGACACAAAGGGCCCCTGTGTTTGGCCTCCCAATCCCCACTCATTGTCCCTTTCACATCTCACCGTCAAGGACCGCATGAAAAGACCCAGCACCACTTCCCTTCTTTTACCTTCCCTGGGCCCCCACCCTGAGAGAAAAGCATGTCTGTCTATATGTGAATACCCAGCTGCATAGCTGCCATGCTTTCTGCCCTGGGGAGCATGGACAGCACTTCAAACGCGGACAGGAACGAATAGACACTTAACGTAAATCGGTAAGTGTAAGTACTTGTGTTGTACCATCACTCACCCCACGTACAGCACCTGCTTTTCTACTGGTGTCAATAGTATGATGAGGTTATTCCACAAGTCTTTCTCATTATTTCTTTCTCTCCTGCTCTCCAAAAGAACCAGCCCCCTTGTCTACCTACAGATGCAGGATGTCTTAATTTGATCACCCTGTTGCAGGAAATGCAACACTTGTAGTGTATTTGAGGTTTAAGAATGTTAGTAGCTTCCACTTAAAAATATCAGACTTGATTTTCCTTCACAGAAAATGCACTGCGCCATACAAAATGTCCATTAATTATCATCCACATAATAATTCACAATTCCTGTTGCTGCAGGATTATTTTCCTGCTGTAGACAACTGGCTCAAATTAAGACCCTACATCTGTACCATACCACCATATACAACAGAAGATTTTGCTGCCTGGATTTTATCATAACCTCTTGCTATTTATTTGTTCATATTAAGTAGCCTATAGTAATGATGTGTGTTGTTACTGTACTCCCCACCCCTCGGTCAATCCTCTCACCATGTCTCCGCAATGCAGGCTGGTCTTTGTAATGCTTCTTAGATTAATTTGCAAACAGAAAGCTTTATATGCATTTCTTTGCTGTTGCTGTGTAAGCTCTTAGAAGCAGAAACACAAACACGTATGTACATTATACACACACACAGCTAATGTAGGTCTAATACACATAGGTAAACAGACCCCAATGTGATCACTGTCAATACATGTGCCTGTTCACTATTGTCATTTCGAAGCCCTCCATCTCCATTGCTCTCAAGCAAATACACACCTCCACCTCCACACACACACACACACACACACACACACACACACACACACACACACACACACACACACACACACACACACACACACACACACACACACACACACACACACACACACACACACAACTCAAAAGGGCCCTCCGTCCCTCCCTCTCAATATAGGGTTCACCTTCAGAGAGTCTGTTTCTGCTGGCTGCAGCTGGGTACACTAAGCCCTCTACTGCTGCTTCGGCTTACACTGAAATAAATGTGTGTTTCTCTCTGAGTGCGTGTGTGTGTGTGTGCTCGTGTACACTCAGTGTGTGTCTGACTGTGACAGAGAGAGGAAGAGGTAGAGAGCGATTGAAATGAAGGAGTGGGGGTGCTGCTTTATCAGGAGGAAAAGCCAAATTAAAAATGTGGCATGATCCCCCCTCCTGGGATGGGATCTATTAGCAGACTGGGAGTCTGGGAGGCTGGGAGAGAGGCTTGGATAAGGGCCCAAAAGCCATCTACTCACCAGCCATGGCCTGGGCACATTCATTACGCACCAGCATCACCCTGTGCACACACACTAGGGTTGAATATTTTCCTGTTATTTTACAAATGTCCTATCCCGAGAATAAATCACTTTTCTCCTAGGTAACCCGGTATTTCCCGCCAAAACCCGGAAGTGTCATTCAAAAGCATTATGAAGCATATAAATAGGCCTATGTCTGCATTTGATTAGAGCTTGGATTGAAAATTCAAACCCGATGCTACCTGAGCCTGATGAGCCATACATTAAATACATTTGATGAGACCTACAGTAAAGAAATGTAATGAGCCCAAGCCCAAAATAGCCAAAATGATTGTGTCGTTATCCAATACATATATGATATAGAGTACTACACATTACACATGTCAGAAAAACATAAAATCCCAAAGATGTAGCTACCTACAGTTGAAATCGGAATTTACATACACCTTAGCCAAATACATTTAAACTCAGTTTTTCACAATTCTTAACATTTAATTCGAATAACAATTCCCTGTCTTAGGTCAGTTAGGATCCCCCCTTTATTTTAAGAAGATGAAACGTCAGAATAATAATAGAATAATAGTAGAGAGAATGACTAATTTCAGCTTTTATTTCTTTCATCACATTCCCAGTGGGTCAGAAGTTTACATACACTCTATTAGTATTTGGTAGCATTGCCATTAAATAGTTTAACTTGGGTCAAACGTGTCAGGTAGCCTTCCACAAGCTTCCCACATTAAGTTGGGTGAATTTTGGCCCATTTCTCCTGACAGCTGGTGTAACTGAGTCAGGTTTGTAGGCCTCCTTGCTCGCACACGCTTTTCAGTTCTGCCCACACATTCTCTATAGGATTGGGGTCTGGGCTTTGGGATGGCCACTCCAATACCTTGACTTTGTTGTCCTTAATTTTTTTTGCCACAACTTTGGAAGTATGCTTGGGGTCAACCCGGTGCATCACAGTTGGGATGGTGTTCCTCGGCTTGCAAGCTTCCCCCTTTTTCCTCCAAACATAACGATGGTCAATATGGACAAACAGTTCTATTTTTATTTCATCAGACCAGAGGACATTTCTCCAAAAGTACCATCTTTGTCCCCACCGTAGTCTGGCTTTTTATGGCAGTTTTTGGAGCAGTGGCTTCTTCCCTGCTGGGGGGCCTTTCAGGTTATGTCGGTATAGGACTCGTTTTACTGTGAATAGAGATCATTTTGCACCTGTTTCCTCCAGCATCTTCACAAGGTCCTTTGCTGTTGTTCGGTAATTGATTTGCACTTTTCGCAACAAAGTACATTCATCTCTAGGAGACAGAACACGTCTCCTTCCTGAGTGGTATGACGGCTGCGTCGTCCCATGGTGTTTATACTTGCGTACTATTGTTTGTACAGATGAAGGTGGTACCTTCAGGCATTTGGAAATTGCTCCCGAGGATGAACCAGACTTGTGGAGGTCTACAATTTATTTCCTGTGGTCTTGGCTGATTTCTTTAGATTTTCCCATGTTGTCAAGCAAAGAGGCAGTGAGTTTGAAGGTAGGCCTTGAAATACATCCACAGGTACACCTCCAATTGACTCAAATGATGTCAATTAGCCTATCAGAAGCTTCTAAAGCCATGACATCATTTTCTGGAATTTTCCAAGGTGTTTAAAGGCACAGTCAACTTAGTGTATGTAAACTACAGTGAATTATTAGTGAACAACAATTGTTGTAAGTCTATAAATAATTGTTGTAAAAATGACTTGTGTCATACACAAAGTAGATGTCCTAAATGACTTGCCAAAACTATAGTTTGTTAACAAGAAATTTGTAGAGTGGTTGAAAAACGAGTTTTAATGACTCCAACCTAAGTGTAAGTAAACTTCCGACTTCAACTGTATATGCTCTCTTTGGTAAATACTGTAAATTAAACCAGCTCCAGTAGGCTAATCTTTTTTTAGTGTGAACTGCATTACTGTGCTAACCATGATAAAGCAGGGAGAAAACATGTGATTTTGGTGCAGCACATGCAGCCTACATAGTTACAAGACAGTATAGGCCAGCGAATTAGATTTGAGTTTTAAAATAAAATAGGCCGTATTTGTATAATTAGTAGGCTAATGCATATATAGGCTACCTTTCATAATATTTCCCCTAATATTAATAGCTGTCACGGCCGTTAATAAAAGAACTGGACCAAGGTGCAGCGTCGTGAACGTACATTTTCTCTTTTATTCGAAATGACGCCGACAAAACAATAAACAATACAAAACAAACCGTGAAGCTTAAGGCTAAGTGCCATCAAACAAAGTTAACCTCCCACAAACACAGGTGGGAAAAAGGGTACCTAAGTATGGTTCCCAATCAGAGACAACGATAGACAGCTGTCCCTGATTGAGAACCATACCCGGCCAAAACATAGACATAGAAAATCATAGAAACACAAAACATAGAATGCCCACCCCAACTCACACCCTGACCAAACCAAAATAGACATAAAAAGGATCTCTAAGGTCAGGGCTCAACAATAGCCTACCTCCTCTTTCTCTCTCTACTGTTGCTTCATTCCTTCCTCGCTTTCAACAGTTAATTGAAATAGGTTTTGTTGTCCTTATTTTCATCATTCTAATGACATCCTTGAATAATATTGGACTAGAATTAGATGCAGAAGGCTTTCACATCTCTTCACGAAGATTGAACAGTTATGGGTATGAATAAATAAAGGCTATAGCCTACCGCCATCGGGAGTTCGCTCTTCTTTCAAACTACCCCTGAGTTCTATTGGCTGCTGTATTTAACATTCAAAAAACAAGAGCAAACAAGAGCCCCTTTTCGAATAGTCTATTGGTATAAGAAATACAAAAAAAATAACGTCCAGCAAGCTATTCTAGCCTAGCTTTTCCTGCATGGGACTCCAAGACCTAAGGACCGTTTTTTTTAAAGGAGAAGAGACCAGCGGAGCACAGCTGTGTGCGTATTGCGCAAGAGACAGAGGCTATAAGTTAGAAGCTTATTATGCATAACCCATCATTCATTAGCTAAACAGAAGGCTAATACTGCATTACGTTTGTTAACTGGAAGAGGTTGTCTAAGACATCTATATATTGGGATATATATCAATCTAGAACAGGAATATCTATTTTCGATGCAATTTGAATGGAATTGATGGAGAGAGAAAGACTGTGAGAGAGTGCTCATGCGTGCACTGATTTAAAGCTACGATATTCGAGTGATAGGCTGTTTTAATACTCGGCAGCTGCAATTTAAAAATAAAATAAATGTTATTAAATAAGGTGACCCCCGAAAGAGATCGGCAAATTAGACACACATTCTGTATTTCTATTGCTGTAGCATTGACAATGCTGCAGCTAATGTAGGCCTACCTGTCACAAGAAAAAACATTACCATGATGAGATGACAGGTCTACATGCATTGTTCCATACTGAAGGTTGTCTGTCCCCACCCTGAGAGCTGATGATTCATCATGAAGAGGCCTTAGAGAAGCCAGATTTAGACATTGAGTATAATTTAACAGTTCCATTTCACTCCATGCTGTTCATATGAATAATGTATCATAATTGACGGGCTTCTGGCAGTTATTCATCGCGGGATAAGGAAGTGGTTTTGGGTGGTAAATCCCAGTAAATCTCGGTAACCGGGTTCCCGCCATTTAACCCTAACACACACACATATAAATGCATTTCACACTTAAACGCACTCACACATACACACAAACACGTGCGTGAGCGTGCACACACACGCACTCTGTACACACACACACACACACACACACACACACACACACACACACACACACACACACACACACACACACACACACACACACACACACACACACACACACACACACACACACAACATCACAAATCACAAATCACACAGGACTGTTTTGATAGCACAGACTAGAATATGTTCTGGAATTCATCCAATGGGATTGAGGAGTGCACCACCTCAGTCATCAGCTTCATCAATATGTACATTGTTGATGTCGTCCCCACAGTGACCGTACGTACATATCCCAACCAGAAGCCATGGATTACAGGCAACATCCACATCGAGCTAAAGGCTAGAGCTGCCGCGATTGAATCCTACTACACTGGCTATGATGCTCATCAGATGTGGCAAGGCTTGAAAACTATTATGGACTACAGAGGGAAACCCAGCCACGAGCTGCCCAGTGACGCAAGCTAAATGCCTTTTATGTTTGCTTCGAAGCAAGCCACTGTGAAGTATGCATGAGAGCACCAGCTATTCTGGATGACTGTGGGATCACACTCTCGGTAGCCGATGTGAGCAAGACCTTTAAACAGGTCAACATTCACAAAGCCGCGGGGCCAGACTAATTACCAGGACGTGTACTCAAAGCATGAGCGGACCAACTGGCAAGTGTCTTCACTGACATTTTCAACCTCTCCCTGAACGAGTCTGTAATACATGTTTCAAGCAGACCACCACTGTCCCTGTGCCCAAGAAAATTAAGTTAACCTGAATAAATAATTACCGCCCCGTAGCACTCAAGTCAGTAGCCATGAAGTGCTTTGAAAGGCTGGTCATGGCTCACATCAGCACCATCATGCCAGAAACCCTAGACCCAATCCAATTCGTATAATGCCCCAACAGATCCAAAGATGACGCATTCTCAATCACACTCCACACTGCCGTTTCCCACCTGGACAAAAGTAACATCTATGTGAGAATGCTGTTCATTGACTACAGCTCAGAGTTCAGCACCATAGTGCCCACGAAGCTCATTGCTAAGCTAAGGACTCTGACTAAACACCTTCCTCTGCAACTGGATCCTGGACTTCCTGACGAACCGCCCCCAGGTGGTAACAACACGTCTGCCACGCTGATCCTCAACACTGGTGCCACTCAGGGGTGTGTACTTAGTCCCCTCCTGTACTCCCTGTTCACCCACGACTGCGTGACCTAACACTACTCCAACACCATCATTAAGTTTGCTGACTACACAACAGGGGTAGGCCTGATCACCGACAACGATGAGACAGCCTATAGGGAGGAGGTCAGAGACCTGGCAGTGTGTTGCCAGGACAACAACCTCTCCCCCAATGTGAGCAAGACAAAGGAGCTGATCGTGGACTACAAGATAAGGTGAGCCGAACACCTTAACATCAACGTGGCTGTAGTGGAGCGGGTTGAGAGTTTCAAGTTCCTTGGTGTCCACTTCACCAACAAACGACCATGGTCAAAACACACCAAGACAGTGGTTAAGAGTGCACTACAACACTTTTCCCCTCTCAGGAGACTGAAAAGATTTGGCATGGGTCCCCAGATCCTCAAAACGTTCTACAGCTGCACCATTGAGAGCATCCTGACCGGTTGCATCACCGCGTGGTATGGCAACTGCTCAGCATCTAACCGTAAGGCTCTACAGAGGGTAGTGCATAAGACCCTGTACATCACTGGGGCCATGCTTCCTGCCATCCAGGACCTATATACTAGGCGGTGTCAGAGGAAAGCCCCAAAAAATTGTCAGAGACATTGTCATAGACTGTCATAGAAGTCATAGACTGTTTTCTCTGCTACCGCATGGCAAGCGGTACCAGAGCGCCAACGCTAGAACCAAAATGCTCCTTAACAGCTTCTACCCCCAAGCCAAAATACTGCTGAACAATTAATCAAATGGCCACCGGACTATTTACATTGACACCCCCCTTCTATTTGTTTTGTACACTGCTGCTACTCGCTGTTCATTATCTATGCATAGTCACTTCACCCCTACGTCCATGTACAAATGACCTCGACTAACCTGTACCCCCGCACATTGACTCGGTACCGGTAGCCCCTGTGTATAGCCTCGTTATTGTTATTTGATGGCAGGGGAGAGGAATGGGGTTGATAGAGAGGGAGGAGGAGTAAGAGAGAGAGGCAGGGCGGGAGGACATGGGCTCTGATCCAGAGCATCTGGGGAACAACGGTGAGTGAGAACACAGGTGGCTAGAGGAAAGAGGAGTAAAGAGGAAGGAGCACATTAATGGAAGGGATCTGCTCTGCTTGTCACTACTTCCATATTCATATCTTCTATTCCCCCTGCTGTGTTTTCTTCTCATATTCACAGCTCTTCTCTCCCTCCCTCCACTCTTTCCCTCTTTATCCTCCTCTGTTGTCGCTACATCACCCTCCCCTCAGCTCTCCCCTTTCCCCTCCTCCTCTCACTCTCATGGCCTTTGTTCTGTTATGATGGCTAGGTGCAGCTGAGGGCTCTTGTATCAACCCGACACCAAACCTATGCCTCTGACTTCCCTTGAATCTTGACTCTGAATACCAACAGCTGTAACTTTGACTGGCACTGCCACAACAGGATGGGAAGGAGAAGAGAGAGGACTGGGTGGAATATCAGGCCTGAATGGGGAAGCTGAATGGGCTTATCCTAGAGAGGTGTGAGTATAGTGAGTGGAAAATATTGAACTGCATAGTGTGAGGCTCACTGAATGAAATACCAGACATGCCGCAAGAGCATGCATCTGTGTGTGTGTGTGTCAGCCTGCATTCATTTCCTACCTACGTGCACTGAGAGGTTTACTGTGAGTTGTCGCACACCAAGCTATAAAAAAATTATGCAGTCGCACGCTTATACACTCCTTCAGCTCTGTGGTAGGCCTGTGTGTGTGTGTGTGTATGTGTGTGTGTGTGTGTATGTGTGCGTGTGTGTGTATGTGTATGCATGTGTGTGTGTGTGTGTGTGTGTGTGTGTGTGTGTATTCGTGTGTGTGTAAGCATGAGTGTGTATTAGTATGTGTATGTTCTCAGTATATGTGTGTATGCCTTTCGGCTGGTGGTACCAGTGTGGCAGGCGATGAGTGACGGGTAAGGCACATGCACATGCTCAGCAGCATAACAGCAGGCGTGGCTGTTTCGTTATCAGGCAGGCACCCAGCAGAGCAGCCAAAATCCCCTCTCTAAGCCCCCGAGGTGGGCGAGATCTCCCTCTCCCACAGCCATGGGGGGCTAACTAGGGGGGGGAGACTCGTTACTTTCTCACCTCCTACTGTAAAGCCATCTACATCTCCTCTCCTTCACCTCTGCCTTTTTCCACGTGGTAGAGGGGGTGGATGCTCTCCTGCAGCCTGAACCACACACACAAACACACACACACACTGCCGCATAAGGATACATGCACACATGATGCTGTCACATACAGGATGCATGCACACATGATGCTGCCACATACTGTGCATGCACACATGATGCTGCCACATACTGTGCATTGCACACATGATGCTGCCACATACTGTGCATGCACACACAAATGCCAGGGCCCAAACCCACTGTAAACACACAGCACAATTACTGGCAGGTCCTTTACTTCATTTTATTCATTAGGATCCCTATTAGCCGACACCAATGGCGACAGCTAGTCTTACTGGGGTCCGACACATAACGAGAAAGACATTACAGACAAAATACTTTACAATTTACATTAATTTAAAATCATTAAACATGTAGTGTGCTTGTGTGTGCATCTATCACTTACACAATTACACATACACACAACAAGTAGGTCACATGGGGGAGAGGCGTTGTGCCGTGAGGTGTTGCTTTATTTGTTAAAAAAACAAACATGTTTGCTGTTCACTTGCGCTATATTAGATGTCAGGGAGTTTCATGCACTCATGGTTCTGTATAATACTGTATGTTTCCTTGAATTTGTTCTGGACCCGGGGACTGTGAAAAGACCCCTGGTGGCATGTCTGGTGGGGTAAGTGTGTGTGTCAGTGCTGTGCGTAAGTTGACTATGCAAACAGTGGGAAATTTCCAACACATTATTTTTTCTTATAAAAACAAGAAGTGGCACAGTCGCAAAACACCCGTCTCAATGTCAACAGTGAGGAGGCGACTCCGGGATGCTGGACTTCTAGGCAGAGTTGCAAAGAAAATGCCATATCTCAGACTGGCCAATAAAAATAAACGATTGAGATGGGTAAAAGACTCTGGACAGAGGAACTCTGCCTTCGAATGCCAGCATCCCGGAGTCGCCTCTTCACTGTTGACGTTGAGACTGGTGTTTTGTGGGTACTATTTAATGAAGCTGCCAGTTGAGGACTTGTGAGGCGTCTGTTTCTCTATCTAGATACTCTAATGTACTTGTCCTCTTGCTCAGTTCTACACCGGGGCCTCCCACTCCTCTTTCTATTCTGGTTAGAGACAGTTTGCTCTGTTCTGTGAAGGGGGTAGTACACAGCGTGGTGCAAGATCTTCAGTTTCTTGGCAATTTCTTGCATGGAATAGCCTTCATTTCTCAGAACAAGAATAGACTGATGAGTTTCAGAAGAAAGTTATTTGTTTCTGGCCATTTTGAACCTGTAATCGAACCCACAAATGCTGATGCTCCAGATACTCATCTAGTCAAAAGAAGGACAGTTCTATTGCTTCTTTAATCAGGACAACATAATTGCAAAAGGGTTTTCTGATCAATTAGCCTTTTAAAATGATAAACTGGGATTAGCTAACACAACGTGCCATTGGAACACAGGAGTGATGGTTGCCACAAGCCTGGGACAATCCACGGTCCCAGCCACATCGCCCTCAAAAAAAACCTGCTCGCTTGATATGCAGGTAGCTAGCAGATATGCTAGCTGCTACGCCAAGCAGCTCCTCAGACTCGGGCCTTGGTAAGCAGGATTACTGGACAGATAGTAGCGGTCCCAGCAACTGATGCCAACTGTGTCGCTGGATCCAAACTCAAAAGGTAGCTAGCTGGTAACCAAACTTTTTCAATAGACTTTCAAAACAACAAACTTTCCAAAACAGCAAACCGAGCTCTCCCTTGTTACGCTTTCCGCATTCAACAGGAAGTGATGTGTTGTGGCGGGCTGCTCCAATGCGGTGACAGACAGCTCTGCACGTTAAGGTAGACGATAGAAGAAGCAGAGGTGAAGAAAGGAGGGGAAATACGCATGAGTGTCCAAGACAAGAATGTAATGTGACTCCAGCCGGCCAAAGAGCGACTCATCCACCCGCCCCTACACTCCAGCTTGTATAGTCCATGTTAGAGTCACTTGACTCCCTGTCGCACTGAGCCCACAGAAGTCCACACCGGCCGCTATGGCTGATATACATATTAGAGAGAGGGGAAGATCAGGTGGCATTCCTCATTATGTAGCACATTGCTAAAACACTGTTCTGGGCTGTTTTTACCCTAAAGCTTCTGATTCTGAACTCAGATTGGCCCTTCTGGCCTCTGCCCCCCCCCCCAGGCTACTGTGAATCAATTCAAAATCAAATCAAATGTATTTATGTAGCCCTTCGTACATCAGCTGATATCTCAAAGTGCTGTACAGCCTAAAACCCCAAACAGCAAGCAATGCAGGTGTAGAAGCACGTTGTCTAGGAAAAACTCCCTAGAAAGGCCAAAACCTAGGAAGAAACCTAGAGAGGAACCAGGCTATGAGGGGTGGCCAGTCCTCTTCTGGCTGTGCCGGGTGGAGATTATAACAGAACATGGCAAGATGTTCAAATGTTAATAGATGACCAGCAGGGACAAATAATAATAATCACTGTAGTTGTCGAGGGTGCAGCAAGTCAGCACCTCAGGAGTAAATGTCAGTTGGCTTTTCATGGCAGATCATTAAAAGTACTCTACCACTCCTGCTGTCTCTAGAGAGTTGAAAACAGCAGGTCTGGGACAGGAAGCACAACCGGTGAACAGGTCAGGATTCCAATATCCGCAGGCAGAACATTTGAAACTGGAGAACCCCACATGGTTGCACTGTGGTGATGATCTCATATAACTAGAGGACTAGGACATTTTCCTGGTTAGGTCACGTGGTCAGGGAAAACTGATCCTACTGTACCTATGAGACTGTGTTAATTACACAGTGATTGTAACCAGGGTAAATCAAATGATGAGCAGGTGATTATAACCAGGGTAAAACAAAGGATGAGCAGGTAATTATAAGCAGGGTAAATCAAATGATGAGCAAGTGATTATAACCAGGGTAAAACAAAGGATGAGCAGGTAATTATAACCAGGGTAAATCAAATGATGAGCAGGTGATTATAACCAGGGTAAAACTAAGGATGAGCAGGTAATTATAACCAGGGTAAATCAAATGATGAGCAGGTGATTATAACCAGGGTAAATCAAATGATGAGCATGTGATTATAACAAGGGTAAATCAAATGATGAAGCTTATGTAAATGGTAATCTAATTTCGTTCTGCAGTCAACCGAGACAGTAAATCTACAGGAGACAGCACCTTCAGATGGCTTAATACTACTGAGAGCATCAAACACACACACACACACACACACACACACACACACACACACACACACACACACACACACACACACACACACACACACACACACACACACACACACACACACACACACACACACACACACACACACACAGTCTACATGCCCTGTGCGCACACACACACACACACACACACACACACACACACACACACA
The DNA here is from genome assembly GCF_018296145.1 of Oncorhynchus tshawytscha. Taxonomy (NCBI): domain Eukaryota; kingdom Metazoa; phylum Chordata; class Actinopteri; order Salmoniformes; family Salmonidae; genus Oncorhynchus; species Oncorhynchus tshawytscha. Next base: position 50,177,285 of record NC_056444.1, on the reverse strand, counting down.
CACACACACACACACACACACACACACACAGTCTACATGCCCTGTGCACACACACACACAGTTTACATGCCCTGTGCACACACACACACACACAGTTTACATGCCCTGTGCACACACACACACACACGCACACACACACACACACACACACACACACACACACACACACACACGCACACACAGTCTACATGCCCTGTGCGCACACACACACACACACACACACACACACACACACACACACACACACACACACACACACACACACACACACACACACACACACACACACACACAGTCTACATGCCCTGTGCACACACACACACACACACAGTTTACATGCCCTGTGCACACACACACACACACACACACACACACTCACATTTGAAATACTTTATTTGAATTCACCAATCAAATTGCCATCAAAAAAGTATCCAAACATTTCAAAGGTCCCTGTATGCATGGTACTCAACGGTACAGAAAGCACCTCCTTCTCCAAATAGCTAGGTTGCCCACGACAGCTGAAACAGAGTAGTACCTAGCAAACTGCTTTGCCCTAGTTTTTGGCAGGCCTCCAATTTGGAGGCAACTCACTGTAAGCTTGTGTACGTGGCCGAGACAAATATCAGCGTCACCAGCTTGCACCTACACCCGAGGCTGTCCAAGCTTGCCACGAGGAGCATGCATACACATGCATGTGTGCGCAGACACAGAGTTACATGCACTGTACACACACACACACACACGCACGCGAATGAGTACCTTACTCTCATCAGGAGTCAATATCATATCAAATGCCTGTATTGTTATATATATTTGACTGGATTGAAAAAAAGCTGATAACATTTGAATGATTACAGCATTTCGCTTTTTATGTGAACAAGATAACAACTTTAGTCCCCTCCTGCAATAGCAAAAAAAGTCTATATTTCAAGAGAGCAGCAGCACTCGTACATATTTCAAGCAAAGAAAACCGACATTGCTACCGTAATTCTTCCTCTCCATCTGTTCCTCTCAGTCTCTCTTTTTCTCTGTCCCCCTCCTTTCCTCCTTCTCTCTCTCTCTCTCTCTCTCTCTCTCTCTCTCTCTCTGTCACGCCCTGGTCTAAGTATTTTGTGTTTTTCATAATGTATTGGGTCAGGCCAGGGTGTGGCATGGGGTTTTTGTATTGTGGTGTGTTTTGTCTTGGGGTTTTGGTGTGTATGTATTGGTATTGTAGCTAGTGGGTTATCTAGCAAAGTCTATGGCTGTCTGGAGTGGTTCTCAATCAGAGGCAGGTGTTTATCGTTGTCTCTGATTGGGAACCATATTTAGGCAGCCATATTCTTTGAGTTTGTCGTGGGTGATTGTCCTTAGTGTCGTTGTTCCTATCTCTTTATTTATTTACACAAGTATAGGCTGTTTCGGTTTTCGTTACGTTCTTTGTTTTGTAGTGTTTTGTGTTTATTCGTGTTTCACATTGTTCATTAAACATGTATCGCAATCTACACGCTGCATTTTGGTCCGACTATCCTTCACACCTAGAAAACCATAACTCTCTCTCTCTCTCTCTCTCTCTCTCTCTCTCTCTCGTACAGGGCTGTAGCCATGGTCTGACTTTTAGTGAATTGAGGGTGTGGGGTGTGTTTTGCAGTTTTCAAAGCTAATTTCCTGCAATTCTCCACGTTTCGCCATGATTTATGCCATACTAATACGATATCTGAGTGAGAGTGACTGTCACGCCCTGAACTTAGAGAGCCTTTTATTCTCTCATTTGGTTAGGTCGGGGTGTGACTAGAGTGGGTACTCTAGTTTTTGTATTTCTATGTTGGCCTGGTATGGTTCCCAATCAGAGGCAGCTGTCTATCATATTTAGGCAGCCTTTTCCCACTGTGTTTTTGTGGGATCTTGTTTTTGGTTGTGTGCACGCCATAGCTTCACGTTTCGTTTGCTGTTTATTGTTTTTGTACGTTTCACAAATCAAATATGTGGAACCCAGATCACGCTGCACGTTGGTTCGAGTATATTTCCAACAACGACCGTGACAGAAGATCCCACCACTCACGGACCAAGCAGCGTGCACAGGAGGAGAGGGTATCCTGGGCCTGGGAGGATATCCAGGAGGTCAGGACATCCTGGACTTTTATTTTTTTATTTTTTTATTTCACCTTTATTTAACCAGGTAGGCTAGTTGAGAACAAGTTCTCATTTACAACTGCGACCTGGCCAAGATAAAGCATAGCAGTGTGAACAGACAGCAACAGAGTTACACATGGAGTAAACAATAAACAAGTCAATAACACAGTAGAAAAAGAAAAAAAAGTCTATATACATTGTGTGCAAAAGACATGAGGAGGTAGGCGAATAATTACAATTTAGCAGATTAACACTGGAGTGATAAATGATCAGATGGTCATGTGCAGGTAGAGATACTGGTGTGCAAAAGAGCAGAAAAGTAAATAAATAAAAACAGTATGGGTATGAGGTAGGTAAATTGGGTGGGCTATTTACAGATGGACTATGTACAGCTGCAGCGATCAGTTAGCTGCTCAGATAGCAGATGTTTAAAGTTGGTGAGATAAAAGTCTCCAACTTCAACGATTTTTGCAATTCGTTCCAGTCACAGGCAGCAGAGAACTGGAAGGAAAGGCGGCCAAATCAGGTGTTGGCTTTAGGGATGATCAGTGAGATACACCTGCTGGAGCGCGTGCTACCGGTGGGCGTTGCCATTGTGACCAGTAAACTGAGATAAGGCGGAGCTTTACCTAGCATGGACTTGTAGATGACCTGGAGCCAGTGGGTCTGGCAACGAATATGTAGCAAGGGCCAGCCGACAAGAGCATACAGGTCGCAGTGGTGGGTGGTATAAGGTGCTTTAGTAACAAAGCGGATGGCACTGTGATAAACTGCATCCAGTTTGCTGAGTAGAGTATTGGAAGCCATTTTGTAGATGACATCGCTGAAGTCGAGGATCGGTAGGATAGTCAGTTTTAATAGGGTAAGTTTGGCGGCGTGAGTGAAGGAGGCTTTGTTGCGAAATAGAAAGCCGATTCTAGATTTGATTTTGGATTGGAGATTTTTTTATTTTATTTTTTTATATTAGTCTGGAAGGAGAGTTTACAGTCTAGCCAGACACCTAGGTACTTATAGATGTCCACATATTCTAGGTCGGAACCATCCAGGGTGGTGATGCTAGTCGGGCGTTCGGATGTAGGCAGCGAATGGTTGAAAAGCATGCATTTGGTTTTACTAGCGTTTAAGAGCAGTTGGAGGCCACGGAAGGAGTGTTGTATGGCATTGAAGCTCGTTTGGAGGTTAGATAGCACAGTGTCCAAGGAAGGGCCAGAAGTATACAGAATGGTGTCGTCTGCGTAGAGGTGGATCAGGGAATTGCCCGCAGCAAGAGCAACATCATTGATATATACAGAGAAAAGAGTCGGCCCGAGAATTTAACCCTTGTGGCACCCCCATAGAGACTGCCAGAGGACCGGACAACATGCCCTCCGATTTGACACACTGAACTCTGTCTGCAAAGTAGTTGGAGAATCAGGCAAGGAAGTCATTAGAAAAACCGAGACTACTGAGTCTGCCGATAAGAATATGGTGATTGACAGAGTCGAAAGCCTTGGCCAGGTCGATGAAGACGGCTGCACAGTACTGTCTTTTATCGATGGCGGTTATGATATCGTTTAGTACCTTTAGCGTGGCTGAGGTGCACCCGTGACCGTCTCGGAAACCAGATTGCACAGCTGAGAAGGTACTGTGGGATTCGAGATGGTCAGTGATCTGTTTGTTGACTTGGCTTTCGAAGACCTTAGATAGGCAGGGCAGGATGGATATAGGTCTGTAACAGTTTGTGTCCAGGGTGTCTCCCCCTTTGAAGAGGGGGATGACTGCGGCAGCTTTCCAGTCCTTGGGGGATCTCAGACGATATGAAAGAGAGGTTGAACAGGCTGGTAATAGGGGTTGCAACAATGGCGGCGGATAGTTTCAGAAATAGAGGGTCCAGATTGTCAAGCCCAGCTGATTAGTACGGGTCCAGGTTTTGCGGCTCTTTCAGAACATCTGCTAACTGGATTTGGGTAAAGGAGAAGACGGTGAGGCTTGGGCGAGTAGCTGCGGGGGTGGGGAGCTGTTGGCCGAGGTTGGAGTAGCCAGGAGGAAGGCATGGCCAGCCGTTGAGAAATGCTTGTTGAAGTTTTCGATTATCATGGATTTATCGGTGGTTTCTGCTTGAAACAGCTGGCCTTTGCTTGGGAAGAGATAATGGCAGGAGACGAAAGCCTTCCATGGAAGCAGACGCAAGCAGTGAAGGAAGGACAGCGACGACGCCGGGGTTCGCGGCCATAGAGTAAGCCCAAAATGATTTCCACACGGGGTGGAGGAATGAGGAATGAGCCAGAGACCGTCAGGGAGTCGAAGGAGGAACTCGACGAAAGATTCCGGAGAGAGGTGTTGGCGATGAGAGTGCTGCAGAGCTGGTGTGCTGAGAAGCGAGACACCAGTCCGGTGTCATCTGCACCAGTTTCACGCATCTGGCCTCCAGGGCGCCTCCCCAGTCCGGTACGTCCTGTGTCTCCTCCACACACTCACCCTGAAGTGTGTGTCACCGTTCCAGTACAATTTGTGCCGGCTCTATGCACCAGGTCTCCAGTGCGCCTCCACAGCCCGGTACGTCCTGTGCCAGCTCCCTGCACTTGCCGTGCGAAGTGTGTCATTGTTCCGGTACAATTTGTGCCGGTTCTAAGTACCAGGTCTCCAGTGCGCCTCCACAGCCCAGTACATCCTGTGCTTGCTCCCCGCACTCACCTTGCGGAGTGTGTCACCAGTTCGGTGCAACCTGTACCGGCCCCACGCCTCAGGCGTCCAGTGCGTCTCCCCAGTCCGGTGCGTCCTGTGCCTGCTCTCCGCACTCGCCCTGAAGTGGTGTCACCAGTCCGGTGCAACCTGTACTGGCCCCACACCTCAGGCCCCCAGTGAGCCTCCCCAGTCCAATACGTCCTGTGCCTGCTCCCTGCACTCGCCCTGAAGTGCGTGTCACCAGTCCGGTGCAACCTGCGCTGGTCCCACGCATCAGGCCTTCAGTGCGCCTGCCCAGTCCAGGCACGGTGTCCAGTCCCGCTCCAAGGCCAGAGGCTCCTGCGAAGGTTCCCAGTCCAGAGCCTCCTGCAAAGGTTCCCAGTCCAGAGCCTCCAGTGAGGGTTCCTAGTCCAGAGCCTCCTGTGAGGGTTCCCAGTCCAGAGCCTCCTGCGAGGGTTCCCAGTCCAGAGCCTCCTGCGAGGGTTCCCAGTCCAGAGCCTCCTGCGAGGGTTCCTAGTCCAGAGTCTCCAGCAAGGGTTCCTATTCCAGAGCCTCCTGTGAGGGTTCCTAGTCCAGAGCCTCCTGTGAGGGTTCCCAGTTCGGAGCCTCCTGCGAGGGTTCCCAGTCCAGAGCCTCCTGCGAGGGTTCCTAGGCCTGAGCCTCCAGTGAGGGTTCCCAGTTCGGAGCCTCCTGCGAGGGTTCCCAGTCCAGAGCCTCCTGTGAGGGTTCCCAGTCCAGAGCCTCCTGCGAGGGTTCCTAGGCCAGAGCCTCCAGTGAGGGTTCCCAGTTCAGAGCCTCCTGCGAGGGTTCCCAGTCCAGAACCTCCAGCGAGGGTTCCCAGTCCGGAGCCTCCAATGATGATCCACGGTCCGGTTCCTCCGGCGGCAATCCACGGTTCGGAGTCTCTGGCGATGATCCCCAGTCCAGTTCCTCCGGCAACGATCCACGGTCCAGTTCCTCCGGCGACGATCCACGGTCCGGAGTCTCTGGCGATGATCCACGGTCCAGAGCTTCCGGCGACGATCCATGGTCCGGTCCCTCCGGCGATGATCCACGGTCCAGAGCTTCCGGCGACGATCTACGGTCCAGTTCCTCCGGCAACAATCCATGGTCCGGTCCCTCCGGCGATGATCCACGGTCCGGAGCTTCCGGCGACGATCCACGGTCCGGTTCCTCCGGCGACGATCTACGGTCCGGTTCCTCCGGCAACGATCCATGGTCTGGTCCCTCCGGAGACAATCCACGGTCCGGAGTCCCCGGCAATGATCCACGGTCCAGAGTCCCCGGTGACGATCTACGGTCCAGTTCCTCCGGCAACAATCCATGGTCCGGTCCCTCCAGCGATGATCCACGGTCCGGAGCTTCCGGCGACGATCTACGGTCCAGTTCCTCCGGCAACAATCCATGGTCCGGTCCCTCCGGCGACGATCCGCGGTCCGGTTCCTCTGGCGACGATCCCCGCACCAGAGCCGCCACCGAAGCTGACGGATCTGCGAGCGGAGCGGGGTCTGCGTCCTGCACCGGAGCCACCGAGGCTAGATGCCCACCCGGACGCTCTCCTATAGAGTCAGGTTTTGCGGCCGGAGTCCGCACCTTTGGGGGCCCTGACCTTAAAGGCTCTCTTAAGCCATGACCTTAGAGAGCCTTTTATTCTCTAATTTGGTTAGGTCGGGGTGTGACTAGGGTGGGTACTCTAGTTTTTGTATTTCTATGTTGGCCTGGTATGGTTCCCAATCAGAGGCAGCTGTCTATCGTTGTTACGGATACAAGTATCCTGTGTGTGTATCCTGTGTGTTCTTTTCTCTCCTTCTCCCCTCACAGGTGAAAATCATCACTCCCCAATCAGTCAACAATCAATCATCAATCAGAAGACACACCTCCTCCTGTTTCCTACCCTATCACAGTTCCTTTCCTTTGGTTTAAAAACCCCATCAGTTGTTTGCTCTAGAGCTCAATCTCTCTGTAAATGCCATGTATGTAGATCTCTGTGTTTCACTCTCTCTTTGTGTCTTAACCTCTCTTTTGCACCTCCAAATCACTTTGTCATCTCCTGTGAGTATTGTTTTTGGTTATGGTGTTTGTGTTTGATTGCTGGTGGGAAAAGGGGAAACCAAGACAAGTCGCCCATGGGCATACACTACCCGTAGGTAGACTTTGTTAAAAACACTAGTTAGAACTGGGCGGACCACCCACTGTATTTTTGGTTAGTTAGTTAGCTGTTAAATTAGGCTAGTCTAGCTTAGGGGTGTTTTGGATGCTTATTGTTTCTTTCCTTGGGTCCAGCTCAGCCCCTTTTCCTGCTCCCCCCCCATTACCGTGTGTTTTACAATAAACCCTGAGTTTGACGGTATAATTTCAGTTATCGTGGTTATTTCGTTCACACTTTTACTTTGTCACAATTATAATTTGCATGAGTTATGTTACGGGTCTCATTACCATCCCCCCTAGACTGTCGGGCCAAAAGGGATTCGTAACAGTCGTTGTCTCTGATTGGGGATCATATTTAGGCAGTCTTTTCCCACTGGGTGTTTGTGGGATCTTGTGATTGGTTGGTTGCCTGTGTGCACGCCATAGCTTCACATTTCATTTGCTGTTTATTGTTTTTGTACGTTTCACAAATAAAATATTTGGAACCCAGATCACGCTGCACGTTGGTCTATTTCCAACAACGATCGTGACAGTGACGAACAAAATCGGTTGGTAATTTGGCCATGTTTACGAGAAGTTTAGATTTCTGGCTAGACTAACTAGACTAATTAACCAATCTAAAATGTTTCAACTAACATGGGCTAATTGAGTGACTGTCAAGAGGAAAACTGCTGATTCACAACCAAGTTTTAATATTGCACCTTAAGTATTTACACACACACACACACACACAAACACAAAATTGTTTTTTTAAACAATTACACAGGTCCGGACCTCCAAAGTGATGGCCCGCACTCACACAGCACCTCAAGGACAGACAAAAACAGAGACAGAGAGAGAAAGAGAGAGAGAGAGAGAGAGACTGACACGAACCACATAGATCTACAGTAGATACCTCCAAAGAGACACAAGTACAGAGTCTACCGTTTACCTCAAGTGCTCCAGAATGTTCAGTCAAATATTCAGGGGGAGATGTGGTCTTTGAGTAGCAAGGACACTGGGTTAAAAGGGCGAAGGTCCCTGTGGGATTATTGGAGATCACAGATAAAGCAGATCTGTTTCAGATATTAGCTGCCTGAATATACTCTGCGCTACTTTAGAGAGGCAGAGAAAGAGAGGAATAAGCTCCCTTCGTTCAAATGAGCCCTTTACAAAACGTGCAGAAAGGAGAGAAAAGCCAGAGCTAAATGAGATTAAAGTGACAGCGTGTGGAGGGATGGGTAGGGACGGAGGGACGAGGGGAGGGAGGGATAGGGGGAGGGAGAAGTGGGGTGTACTGGATTTCAGGTGTTCGAGAGATTATTCTCTTTTTTGTTCCGCTGGTCACTCTCATAAGAAATAACCTGAACAGGCAACTGGAAATCTGTACTAAATGTGTTTACTTTTACTGGGACTGACTTGATCTTTGTGCAAAAAGCACCACTTGGCTATGAGCAGGGCAGCCATACGTCTATAAATCACCCACCAGTACACTGACCCGTCCACTCACACAAACACACACACACACTCAGCTTCCAACAACTGTTCAGATAACAGACACTTTAAATTGCACAGATAACTATGATAAACAACCCCCTCCCACAGGGAATTAAAGGAAGGGAATGTCTTACCTTTGTACTGTCTTGCTATCTGTGTGTTCCTGGCAATGTGGCGCTCCTAGGTCCGTGATTCTCTGTCTGTGACAGGTGCCATGGTGTAGCAGTAGAGTCCAGAGTAAAGAAATGTAGAAAGAATCTCGCTCTCTCTCTCTCACACACTCTCTCTCTCTCTCTCTCTCTCTTGATCTCTCAGAGTTATTCCCGCTGTGAACGATCCAAATCACCACAGAGACCGTGCCTGAGTGTGTATGTGTGTGTGTGTGTGTGTTGCTCCAAAGGTTTCGAATTCCAGAGTCCTGAGCTAGTGTGTGTCCCCTCTCTTTTTCTCTCTTCTCCTTTCTTTTTTCTTTCTCTCTCTCTCTGTTCGGGGCTGGCTTCTCAGGACTGTAGGGGAGGCGAAGACCAGTCAGGGGGTGGGACAGCGCATAGAGGCTCTCTCAGACAATCTTTCGCTCTCTCTCCCTGTCTTTCAGCCTTTTGGATCTTTCTTTGACTGATACTCTTTCACTCTCCCACTGCTCAACGTCTCTCTCTCTCTCTCTCTCTCCCTCTCTCTCTCTCTCTCTCTCTCTCTCTCTCTCTCTCTCTCTCTCTCTCTCTCTCCCTCTCTCTCTCATGGTCCAGAGGTAAAGTGCTCCCCCTCCTTCTCGCTCTCCTTCCCTCTTTCTTCCTCTATTTCTGTCATTTCCTCCCTCTTTCACCCTCCCTAGGTCCCACATGTTAATTTGCTACATGTGGCTCTTTGATCTCTCTGTTTCTGCTCAGTGGTGTGAGTGACTGAATGCTGTGATCTCTGTGTGGCTCTATGTGCATTGTAGTTCCAGGGTGGAAACGGCAAATGTGGCATTTGGAGTTGTTGGACTGAGACTGAGGGTAAGAGTTAGGGGAAGTTAAGTGACTGGCACTGGGTTGGAGTCCAGGTCTGGGTCTCTGTGTCTCACTATGAGTCTTTCAAGAGGTAAACCATTAACCTTGTTGTTCACAGTCAACTTGGAGCCACAGCGACACATTAACTACACACACATACAGACACACACACACATTCACTCACAGTATTCTATACTCTCATTTACCGTATCTCTCCTCAGACATAGGGGCGCGGCACAGTATCAGTAGCTAGCCAATCTGACACATATACACCACGATACGCACACACACCTGCTACAGGGACGTACACACGCTGCCGACAGGCTGGCGTCTCACTGGGACCGGGCAGACGCCCATCTCTAGAGGGTGTGGAGCGAACCAGCCAGAAATGCCAGTCAACAGTACTCATTATCACACACACACAACAAGGTCCTTGGGGACAGAGGCCACACTAAGGCTGATAACCTAAATGTGAGTCCTGCTGCTCTTACAACTCAAGCAGCTGGTCTTGCCCATAAGCAGAGTTTACAGCTGGGTTCATGACCACATTTGGAGTGGCCTAGGATCTATTTTCAAACACAATGTCGTAGAATAGTGAGCAAGGAGAAACAGCTGGCCTTGAGCATGAGACACGCAATCACTGATCGCGTTCATGTATTGGCCATGTAGCAGATGCTTGGACCAGCAGGTGTTTGTGTGTGTGTGGGTGTGTGTGTGTGTGTGCGTGCGAGCGTGTGCGTGCGTGCGTGCGCGTGTGTGTGTGTGTGCGTGCGTGCGTGTGAGTTCAAAGTAGGCCTACGATATCCGACACCAGACTCGGGGACGATAAGCTGTAAGGACCACTGATGTCACAACTCGGACGTAAGCGTGTGAACGTGTCACACCACCGTCCCAAACAACACAATCACGGCAAAAGCATGGCTTTCTATCACGACCACACACGCAGACGCAGCCATGGCGGGCCAAAGTTTTTCTTCAGTACGTTTAATTGAAGTATTTTGAGGCGCATTCTACTTTGGGTTTTCAATGCTTTCCCTAATGGTGCTTCCTTTCTCTGAATTGATTTGCGAAAGTTTTTTGTTCCGTGCCGTAACTGTTAATAATTGTTTGATTGATTTAGTCCTAATATGGTCTGTTGTTCCAGAGGCAGACATGTCCCCCATGGCTCCAGACCCAACCCGTACCGCTTCATCCAGCTCGACCATACCCGCTCAATACTCCGGCAACACCCAAACCTTTGCACAAAGGAGCCAGTCTCAACCGACTCGCTCCCTCTTTCTATTTCTCTCGACCACCTTTCGCTCTCCCTCCCTCTCTCTCTCTCCCTCCGTTGATATATTCAGGGCCTCTATAAGCAGACTTCTCAACCCAGCAGTCCGTCGTCAACACTGATGTCTGTCTGTCTGTCTGTCTGTCTGTCTGTCTGTCTGTCTGTCTGTCTGTCTGTCTGTCTGTCTGTCGGTCTGCCTGCCGGTTTGAGTCAAAACCCACAGGACAGTAGCTTTGCAGGAACAGGGTTGGAGAGGCCTGCTATAGACTCTCAGACACTCATGAAACACACAAAGGTCTCAGGTACGCTTGACTTCTTTCTGCCACCGTAGTCAGTGAGTGAGGGTGTATTGAAAGAGGTACAGAGGGAAGTCTCACACTGTATAGCTGCCCGATAACATCCCACATCCCAAGCGGTGTATGAAAAAGACACGTGTACAGCTATTATCCCCTGTCATTTGTTGACATGTTTATGCCTACCGTTTACCCTCTTTCCACCCCACACAGACTTTACCAAGGGCATTCCTTCCTCATTCTCTCTCCCTAAAGTACCATTCTCTCCAGGACCCATGTTTGCCTCCTATATGAATATTTAACGTCTGGACTTAAAAAGGCTTGCATTTCACACATCAAACGCTACCCTCGCCGTCTCTCCCTTACAAAGGCCCAGGACTGGCCAGTGAGAAGGAGGGAGAGGAGCCGTCTCAGAATCTCAGATAGAACTCGTCATGAATGATTCATGTAGCGACCGCGGAGGAGAGGAGACTCTCTTTATAGCTCACAGCCATAATATCGCTATTGAACTGACAGAAACCTACAGCACTAACAATAACGTGGTGGCTACAGTATGAACGTTTTGGGAGACGCGTCTGTGGTTGCTGTGAGAGCAAGTAGTGTCCCTATTCTTTTTACGGTGCACTACTCTGACCAGGGCCTATTGGACTCTGGTCCAAGTAGTGCACAAGGAAATAGGGTTCCATTTTTTGGGATGAAACGGAAATCAGAGGAAAGACTTCGGAGTGTAAAGTTGCCCAGCTGTGACCTTTGTGGGTTCACATTCCCACCCTAAAGGTCTTTGTAGCCAGATTGTGTTTAGCTGAGTTAGTAGAGTGTTCGTGCCATCAAAGACCCTCCAGGCTTTTACAGCTTTGGCCATTCCACAGCTGTGTCTCTGAGAAATCAAGCAGGTGGTCAACAGCTTCCTCCTGGACTGGATGTGTGTGTTCTCAAAAAGAGGATGTATGGAAATCTGAAATACAGGTGTGTGTGTGTGTGTGTGTGTGTGTGTGTGTGTGTGTGTGTGTGTGTGTGTGTGTGTGTGTGTGTGTGTGTGTGAGAGAGAGGGAGAGAGCAAGACTTTTAGAATGTGTGTGTATGTGCAGTTCCCGAGAGCCTGATTGTGCCTCCACATGATTCTAGGCATACATAGACTGGATAAACGGGTGTCTGGGAGACCCTTGACATTCCGACATTTGAGCCCACCACGGACCAGGCAGTCCAGATCCTTTTCTCTGGGAGTTGGAAAACACAATGATCTGGGAAAGGGGACAAAGAGTTCCCTGTGCTGTGGTCCGGGTGGTGCTCCCGGGGCGAGGACGCACCAGGAACCAGGAATCAGCCAGACCAGAGTTTAGCCCCCCTTCTCGCCCTCCCTCTCCCTGTAGATCTCCTATACTGACACGCTACACCTCCTCTCCACTACTCCGCTCTCTTTTTTACGATCCCCTCTTCTTCCACCTTGTGCTACTCATCCTACTTCCTTTCCCCCACCTCTACACCATCCCACCACCACCACCACCACCCAACTACCCTCCTCTTCATAACCTTCTGACAGTAGCTTCCAATTGGGTAAGTCCACACTCTTCTCTCCCATAATACATATTTCCTCTCCTCTAATTAGTCCTGGTCAGTAGTTTATCTCCATGGCTGTCCACTCCTAAACAGACGTTAAAGGACTAATGCAGTCAAAAACATTATTTTTCTGTGTTTTATATACACCATGAGGAACACCTGCTCTTTCCATGACATAGACTGACCAGGTGAATCCAGGTGAAAGCTAGGATCCCTTTTTGACGACACCACTTCAATAGGTGTAGATCAAATCAAATCAAATCAAATTGTATTTGTCACATACACATGGTTAGCAGATGTTAATGCGAGTGTAGCGAAATGCTTGTGCTTCTAGTTCCGACAATGCAGTAATAATCCAACAAGTAATCTAACTAACAATTCAAAAAAAAAACTACTGTCTTATACACAGTGTAAGGGGATAAAGAATATGTACATAAAGATATATGATTGAGTGATGGTACAGAGCAGCTTAGGCAAGATACAGTAGATGGTATCGAGTACAGTATATACATATGAGATGAGTATGTAAACAAAGTGGCATAGTTAAAGTGGCTAGTGATACATGTATTACATAAGGATGCAGTAGATGATATAGAGTACAGTATATACGTATACATATGACATGAATAATGTAGGGTATGTAAACATTATATTAGGTAGCATTGTTTAAAGTGGCTAGTGATATATTTTACATCATTTCCCATCAATTCCCATTATTAAAGTGGCTGGAGTTGAGTCAGTGTGTTGGCAGCAGCCACTCAATGTTAGTGGTGGCTGTTTAACAGTCTGATGGCCTTGAGATAGAAGCTGTTTTTCAGTCTCTCGGTCCCAGCTTTGATGCACCTGTACTGAAGTCGCCTTCTGGATGATAGCGGGGTGAACAGGCAGTGGCTCGGGTGGTTGTTGTCCTTGATGATCTTTATGGCCTTCCTGTAACATCGGGTGGTGTAGGTGTCCTGGAGGGCAGGTAGTTTGCCCCCGGTGATGCGTTGTGCAGACCTCACTACCCTCTGGAGAGCCTTACGGTTGTGGGCGGAGCAGTTGCCGTACCAGGCGTTGATACAGCCCGCCAGGATGCTCTCGATTGTCCATCTGTAGAAGTTTGTGAGTGCTTTTGGTGACAAGCCGAATTTCTTCAGCCTCCTGAGGTTGAAGAGACGCTGCTGCGCCTTCTTCACAACGTTGTCTGTGTGGGTGGACCAATTCAGTTTGTCTGTGATGTGTATGGCGAGGAACTTAAAACTTACTACCCTCTCCACTACTGTTCCATCGATGTGGATAGGGGGTGTTCCCTCTGCTGTTTCCTGAAGTCCACAATCATCTCCTTAGTTTTGTTGACGTTGAGTGTGAGGTTATTTTCCTGACACCACACTCCGAGGGCCCTCACCTCCTCCCTGTAGGCCGTCTCGTCGTTGTTGGTAATCAAGCCTACCACTGTTGTGTCGTCCGCAAACTTGATGATTGAGTTGGAGGCGTGCGTGGCCACGCAGTCGTGGGTGAACAGGGAGTACAGGAGAGGGCTCAGAACGCACCCTTGTGGGCCCCCAGTGTTGAGGATCAGCGGGGTGGAGATGTTGTTGCCTACCCTCACCACCTGGGGGCGGCCCGTCAGGAAGTCCAGTACCCAGTTGCACAGGGCGGGGTCGAGACCCAGGGTCTCGAGCTTGATGACGAGCTTGGAGGGTACTATGGTGTTGAATGCCGAGCTGTAGTCGATGAACAGCATTCTCACATAGGTATTCCTCTTGTCCAGATGGGTTAGGGCAGTGTGCAGTGTGATTGAGATTGCATCGTCTGTGGACCTATTTGGGCGGTAAGCAAATTGGAGTGGGTCTAGGGTGTCAGGTAGGGTGGAGGTGATATGGTCCTTGACTAGTCTCTCAAAGCACTTCATGATGACGGAAGTGAGTGCTACGGGGCGGTAGTCGTTTAGCTCAGTTACCTTAGCTTTCTTGGGAACAGGAACAATGGTGGCCCTCTTGAAGCATGTGGGAACAGCAGACTGGTATAGGGATTGATTGAATATGTCCGTGAACACACCGGCCAGCTGGTCTGCGCATGCTCTGAGGGCGCGGCTGGGGATGCCGTCTGGGCCTGCAGCCTTGTGAGGGTTAACACGTTTAAATGTTTTACTCACCTCGGCTGCAGTGAAGGAGAGTTCACATGTTTTCGTTGCAGGCCGTGTCAGTGGCACTGTATTGTCCTCAAAGCGGGCAAAAAGTTATTTAGTCTGCCTGGGAGCAAGACATCCTGGTCCGTGACTGGGCTGGTTTTCTTCTTGTAGTCCGTGATTGACTGTAGACCCTGCCACATACCTCTTGCGTCTGAGCCGTTGAATTGAGATTCTACTTTGTCTCTATACTGACGCTTAGCTTGTTTGATAGCCTTGCGGAGGGAATAGCTGCACTGTTTGTATTCGGTCATGTTACCAGTCACCTTGCCCTGATTAAAAGCAGTGGTTCGCGCTTTCAGTTTCATGCAAATGCTGCCATCAATCCACGGTTTCTGGTTACGGAATGTTTTAATCGTTGCTATGGGAACGACATCTTCAACGCACGTTCTAATGAACTCGCACACCGAATCAGCGTATTCGTCAATGTTGTTATCTGACGCAATACGAAACATATCCCAGTCCACGTGATGGAAGCAGTCTTGGAGTGTGGAATCAGCTTGGTCGGACCAGCGTTGGACAGACCTCAGCGTGGGAGCTTCTTGTTTTAGTTTCTGTCTGTAGGCAGGGATCAGCAAAATGGAGTCGTGGTCAGCTTTTCCGAAAGGAGGGCGGGGCAGGGCCTTATATGCGTCGCGGAATTTAGAGTAACAATGATCCAAGGTTTTTTCAGCCCTAGTTGCGCAATCGATATGCTGAAATTTAGGGAGTCTTGTTTTCAGATTAGCCTTGTTAAAATCCCCAGCTACAATGAATGCAGCCTCAGCATGTAGAGATTCCAGTTTGCAAAAGATTCCAGAGTCAAATAAAGTTCGTTCAGAGCCATCGATGTGTCTGCTTGGGGGAATATATACGGCTGTGATTACAATCGAAGAGAATTCTCTTGGTAGATAATGCGGTCGACATTTGATTGTGAGGAATTCTAAATCAGGTGAACAGAAGGATTTGACTTCCTGTATATTTCTGTGATCACACCACGTCTCGTTAGCCATAAGGCATACGCCCCCGCCCCTCTTCTTACCAGAAAGATGTTTGTTTCTGTCGGCGCGATGCGTGGAGAAACCCGCTGGCTGCACCGCCTCCGATAGCGTCTCTCCAGTGAGCTATGTTTCCGTGAAGCAAAGAACGTTACAGTCTCTGATGTCCCTCTGGAATGCTACCCTTGCTCGGATTTCATCAACCTTGTTGTCAAGAGACTGGACATTGGCGAGAAGAATGCTAGGGAGTGGTGCACGATGTGCCCGTCTCCGGAGTCTGACCAGAAGACCGCCTCGTTTCCCCTCTTTTACGGCGTCGTTTTTTTGGTCGCCGGCTGGGATCCATTCCGTTGTCCTGGTTGAAAGGCAGAACACAGGATCCGCTTCGTGAGAATCATATTCTTGGTCGTACTGATGGTGAGTTGACGCTGATCTTATATTCAGTAGTTCTTCTCGACTGTATGTAATGAAACCTAAGATGACCTGGGGTACTAATGTAAGAAATAACACGTAAAAAAACAAAAAACTGCATAGTTTCCTAGGAACGCGAAGCGAGGCGGCCATCTCTGTCGGCGCCGGAAGTAGATGAAGGGGAGGAGACAAGTTAAAGAAGGATTTCTGAGCCTTGAGGCAAATTGAGACATTTTTTGTATGTGTGTATGTGTGCCATTCAGAGGGTGAATGGGCCAGACAAAAGATTGAAGTGCCTTTGAACAGGGTATGGTAGTAGGTGCCAGGCACACCGGTTTGTTTCAAGAGCTGCCACGCTGCTGGGTTTTTCATGCTCAACCGTTTCCCGTGTGTATCAAGAATGGTCCACCACCCAAAGGATATCGAGCCAACATGACGCAATTGGAGTCAACATGGACCAGCATTCCTGTGGCACGCTTTCGACACCTTGTAGAGTCCATGACCCGGCGAATTGAGGCTGCTAGGGGGTGGCAACTCAATACTAAGAAAGTATACCTAATGGTTGGTGTACTCAGTGTATATTTCCGCACTATGAGGTTGGAATAATACTCTGAAATTGTGTGAATTATGATAATGCCATTTTAGTGTAAGAGCTGTTTGAAAAGACCTCCTGAAATATCTGCCGGTTTTGGTGTAGTGGAGGCTCCTCCGAGGAGGAAAAGGAGGACCATCCTCCTCAGTGAATTCCATAAAAATAGTGAAACATTAAAAAAGTTATCTTTTTTAGATAAAACTGTACTAAATATATTCACGTCACCAAATCAGTTATTAAACAGACTGTTCTGCAATGAAACTCTACCGTAGCCTCAACAGCAGGCACCATATTGTATTTTTTTTCCACTTTCACTTAGCTAGTGAGTGCAGCTAGCTAGTTTAGCCTACTCAAACACCTGGCTCAAACAGAGATAGATGCTATTTTTAGCTAGCTGGCTATGGCTATCCAACACTGGAACTCTTCCAAGTCAAGGTAAGCTTTTGGTTTTATAAATGTATTTCCCCCGGTGTACCTGCTGAACTGCTTGCTGGCTGTAAAATGCGCTGCATGATTGTAGCGGGTTTACATAAGTTTTCAGACCCTTTGCTATGACACTCAAAATTCAGCTCAGGTGCATCCTAAAGGACTCTTGTAAAATGAGCAACAAGATTCTCTGGTCTGATGAAACCAAGATTGAACACTCGGCCTGAATGACAAGCATCACGTCTGGAGGAAACCTGGAACTACAGGGAAGCATGGTGGTGGCAGCATCATGTTTTTCAGAGGCAGGGACTGGGAGACTAGTCAGGTTTGAGGGAAAGATGAACGGAGCGAAGTACAGAGAGATCCTTGATGAAAACCTGCTCCAGAGCGCTTAGGAACTCAGACTGGGGGCGAAGGTTCACCTTCCAACAGGACAACAACCCGAAGCACACAGCCAAGACAACTCATGAGTGGCTTCAGGACAATTCTCTGAATGTCCTTGAGTGGCCTAGCCAGAACCTGGACTTTAACCCAATCGAACATCTCTGGAGAGACCTGTGCAGCACTGCTCCCCATCCAACCTGACAGAGCTTGAGAGGATCTGCAGAGAAGAATGGGAGAAACTACGCAAATATAGGTGTGCCAAACTTTTAGCGTCATACCCAAGAAGACTCAAGGTTGTAATGGCTGCCAAAGTTGCTTCAACAAAGTATTGAGTAAAGGGTCTGAATACTTATGTAAATGTGATATTTCAGTTTTTTATTTGAATACATTTGCTAAAAATGTCTAAAAACCTGTTTTTGCTTTGTCATTATGATTATGACAAAGTGATTTAATCCATTTTAGAATAAGTCGTAATGTAACAAAATGTGGAAAAAGTGAAGGGTCTGAATACTTTCCGAATGCACCCTAAGACTGCTAATTCAGTGAACTCTCAAACGGTTAAATATCTCCGGGGACGAGATGAAGAGATAGGACCACTATTACTGTAACACCACCGTTGCATAATTCCACTTGCCAAATTCCACGATGGCTATGACCAAAAAGCATTTTCAGGGGACAATAGGATTTTTCCGTGAGAGAGTATCTTTGTGTGTGGTATCTGTGTGGTATCTCTTCTGCATACTCACTCTCTGACATTGTCTCCTGCGGTGTGGTTGTATTGTATGAGTGCTGCAGTCTTGACCTTTGCTCCCGTGGCCCCCTGCCCTGGCCCGGTGGCCCTGTGGCCCTAGAGGCTGCAAATCCTCTCCAACACAAACGGGGCTGTTGTGACACGACAGAGATAAGCCCTGCCGCTCCCAGACAAAACACACTCACAGGGCCGTGGGAAAAGAGAGGCCAGCTGCAATTTAGGAGAGTGTGTGGGTATAACTGTGTGTGTGTGTGTAGGGTCTGTGTGTGTGTGTGTGTGTGTGTGTGTGTGTGTGTGTGTGTGTGTGTGTGTGTGTGTGTGTGTGTGTGTGTGTGTGTGTGTGTGTTTGTGTATGCATGTTTGTTTGCGTGTGGATGTGTGTGTCCATGCATGTGTGTTTTTTTCTGACTGCGTTCACACCTTGCTTGACTGCGTTCAAGGTTCCTCTGGACGTGGGCACCGTAAGGTTGTTTTGTCCCGTGCTTGAGCAACATTTCCACACACACTGACTGACTACTTCCTGGTTGACAGTGAGAGTGGATATGAAGATAAACCGAGGAGGGGAAAACAGACTTGAAAAAGAAGAGGGAAAAAGGAGCAGAAATAGAGGGATGTTGCCCAAGGACAAAAAGAGGAAAGGACTACGTAGATGTATACTACATAATACCCAGGGGAAAGGAAAAGAGACTCATCTCAATGCACAGAGATCCATTGAATCTTACAGAAAACTCCGTAGGGGATTGGGATGGGTGTATTGGGGAGGAATGGACCTACTGGAGGGAGGGAAAGAGAGAGAGGGAGGGAGGAGACTGTGTTACGGGGATAAGGAATCCTCCTAAGGGGGATAGGGACGTGTGCCAGAGGGATTGAACAGAGAGGCGTGTTGTGTTTTAAGGATAGGTAAGCCTGCTGGAGCAATGGAGAGAATGCGTTAGATGAGTAGGTGTGTTCGAGGGATAAGGGAGGGGTGTGTTGGACGGAGGGAGGATGAGGAAAGGAGGAAGAAGATGGGGGATCCCCTAAGGACAGTAAATAGGCTTATGTAAGCCCCCCAGCCTAGCAGATGAGAGGAGAGCAGAGCAGCCAGTCACAGAGGGTTACTTCTGTTGAAATGAGCATGCAGACACCAGCAATGCTGGCCAACATCCCAGACAGCTCCCCTAAGTCTACACACACACACACACACACACACACACACACACACACACACCTCACACACACACACACACACCTCACACACACACACACACACACAGACACACAGACACTCACACACACACACACAGCACACACATACCTCACACACACACACACATTCTCACACACACACACACATTCTCACACACACACATACACACACACACAGAGACACACACACACACACACACACACACACACAGACCCAGACACAGACACACAGACAATCCCTCACACAGACACACACACAGACACACACGCCCCAGTACCACTTTCTCATCTTTCACACTGCTACCTCAGATCCAGACCAGATGAGAGGAGAGTTAGTTCTACACCCTCACACACACCGCTCTGTCATAAAACACACACCGCTCTGTCATAAAACACACACACCTGCTGAAGTTGGTGAGAGGGGAACAGGTGCACTCATAAGAGCAGCTTTAACAAGAGGAAAATCCCCTTGTCACATGATACGGTTCTCTTAGCCAGAGAGGTTCACTTACAGCTCATCTGTGAGGTGATTTACAACCAAAACAATGTTCCACAGGGATACACACTGAGATCCTCAAGAAAACGTTCACTCCATTTAGCCTGCCTCCACGATAACCGTAGCAGATCCCTAACCAGATCGCAAAGCAAAGCTCTCACTCCTCCCCATTACACCCCTACGTTACCCCAACCATGTCCCAATCATGCATCTAACCAACTATCTCTACACTACACCCCCCCCGTCATACCCACACACACACCAAACACACACGAACAGGCACACACACACACGCACGCACGCACACAAGCACACACACACACGTTCTCATACTGCCCCCCCAAACACACTTGAAACGCCGCACTCGCAAGTGGCCACGAAAGCCAGAAAGGTATCGGATGACATCATTCCATTCATTTAGAGGGCGGGGAGGAGCAAAGAGGGGAGAGGAGGAATGGGAATCATTAGAGGAGGTTAAAGACTAGCATGTGCTGTGTGAGAGACGGCAGTGCGATGCAGGCTGCCAGTCACACGGCCAATCACATCGGCCCCAAGACAGACGCAACGAAGACACAGAGAAGCGACAGACCGTCAGACATCCGCAGAGGCACCATCCACGTGTGTGTGAGGAGGGGGGCGTTAAAGAGCCGTAAAATTCTACAACCACCTAAAAGGAAGCGATTCCCAAACCTTCCATAACAAAGCCATCACCTACAGATGGATGAACCTGGAGTCCCCTAAGCAAGCTGGTCCTGGGGCTCTGTTCACAAACACAAATACACCCCACAGAGCCCCAGGACAGCAGCACAATTAGACCCAACCAAACCATGAGAAAACAAAAAGAGAATTACTTGACACATTGGAAAGAATGTGCTATTTGGCCCTAAACAGAGAGTACACAGTGGCAGAATAACTGACCACTGTGACTGACCCAAACTTAAGGAAAGCTTTGACTATGTACAGACTCAGCAAGCTAAGCCTTGCTATTGAGAAAGGCCGCCATAGGCAGACATGGCTCTCAAGAGAAGACAGGCTATGTGCTCACTGCCCACAAAATGAGGTAGAAACTGAGCTGCACTTCGTAACCTCCTGCCCAATGTATGATCATATTAGATTACACAGATCCACAAAGAATTCGAAAACAAATCCAATTTTGCTAAACTCCCATATCTACTGGGTGGAATTCCACAGTGTGCCATCACAGCAGCAATATTTGTGACCTGTTGCCACAACAAAAGGGCAACCAGTGAAGAACAAACACCATTGTGTCCCTTGTGCACTTTAACCATTTGTACATTGTTACAACACTATATATATACAGTATATATAATATGACATTTGTAATGTCTTTATTGTTTTGAAACTTCTGTATGTTTAATGTTTACTGTTCATTTTTATTGTTTATTTCACTTTTGTATATTATCTACCTCACTTGCTTTGGCAACGTTAACACATGTTTCCCATGTCAATAAAGCCCCTTGAATTGAGAGAGAGAGAGAGAGAGAGAGAGAGAGAGAGAGAGAGAGAGAGAGAGAGAGAGAGAGAGAGAGAGAGAGAGAGAGAGAGAGAGAGAGAGAGAGAGAGAGAGAGAGAGACGTTGAGCAGTGGGAGAGTGAAAGAGTATCAGTCAAAGAAAGATCCAAAAGGCTGAAAGAGAGCGAAAGATTGTCTGAGAGAGCCTCTATGCGCTGTCCCACCCCCTGACTGGTCAGGGGAGAGATAGTGAGTCATGGAAGAGTAGCAGGAAAGTAGCTAAATGAGGGAGTGGTTGAGCCTGTGTGTGTGCGTATGCGAGCATGACAGAAGCATCATCATGACAATCTTTCTCTTACACACGCACACACATGCAAACACACACACACACACACGCACACACATCCTGGGTTAGCCAGTATAGGCTTCTACCCTGAGGAACATCACTGTCACCTCCTCTCTCTGTCATCCTTCAGAGAACACGCAGCATCCGTCTACATGGCTGTTGATCAGAGGAACCATGGACCATAACAAACCACTCAACTGGACCACAACTGGACCACACTGTGACTTACCCTGAGGACTCACACACACACACACACACACACACACACACACACACACACACACACACACACACACACACACACACACACACACACACACACACCCTGATGAGCTCATCATTGCTTGGTAAATGAAACCTGAAGTGTTTCTGATTTGAAGAGGGTGACACACAGCGAAACCACCAAGAGCAAGACAAAACGGAAGGGTCATGAAAGGTTGCAACCGAAAATCGATGAGTCACTCGCCCACTTTTTAATATCTGAGCCATCAGCTTCACCCATATGTACCGTATTCCTGTTAAGTGCAGAATGATTCATTTAACTACATGGTATGTTCCCCTTTTTTCGGGCCCATTTCCCTTGCTTTCCGTCTCTTAATCTCTTCCACGCTCCTCTCTCTTTCATGTCTTCATCAATGTTTCTGTTCCCCGACTCACCTCTCTGAACTGGTGCCGGCGTGGGTTTTTAAGTGCTGCTTTTAAAGATTAAAGCTGCTTTTAATTCTCAACATTGAATCCAGACTTCAGACATGGGACACCCAGAAAGTAAAGCCCTGACCCCTCTCCTTTTTCCACATTACCTGCTTCATGACAGCTGGGTATGGGAGGGGGCACGGACGAAGGGCACTGACACTTAATGATGGCAAACGCCTCCCATCCATCGCCCTATGTGTCCGTCCCCAATCCGCATTTTCTCTCACTTCACCCCCCCCTCACCTGCTTTCCTTTCCTCCTCGTTCTCTTTCTCTCTCTCCCTCCCGTCGTTTTCGATCACCCCGCGGGATCCTTTCTTCTCTGGTCTTTGATCTGTTTTCCTGATCTCTTTCAGAGGGACATGTGTGGGCCCTGATCTAACCTGCTGCTGTTTCCCTACTGCCGCACACAATGCCTTGGCTTCAGCCTAAGCCTCACCCGTACCCTCAGCCCCAGCCTCACCCGTACCCTCTGCCCCAGCCTCGTCCTTACCCTCAGCCCCAGCCTCGTCCTTACCCTCTGCCCCAACCACCTTCCCTTTTCTCTGTTTCCCCTCCCCTCGTCTTCATCTGTGTTGTTTTTGCTTCCTTTGCTAAAGCGATCACCTTTAGGCCTTCCCTCTCCTATCTGACCAGCATATGGTTGTAGATGTGAGAATCAGTGCCGAATAACATAAACTCCCCAAGGAGAAGTAGAGGAGCAACCACCGCCCAACCACCAACACCCAACCACCACCACCCGACCACCACCACCCGACCACCACCACCCAACCACCACCCAACCACTACCACCCGACCACCGCCACCCATCACCACCCGACCACCACCACCCACCACCGCCACCCAACCATCACCACCCCTAACCACCACCACCCCCAACCACCACCACCCGACCACCACCACCCGATCACGGAATAACATACACTCCCCAAGGAGAGGTAGAGGAGCAACCACCGCCCAACCACCACCACCCAACCACCACCACCCGACCACCACCACCCAACCACCACCCGACCACCGCCACCCGACCACCACGCGACCACCACCCTACCACCACCACCCGACCACCACCCCACCACCACCACCCGACCACCACCCGACCACCGCCACCCAACCACCCTGATCTCCTTCAGATCCATGGGGAGCACCCCTGCGTATGAGTCCATCTGGACCTGTCAGCACTCCAAACACACCGTCCAAATATCCAAATGATAAGGCAGAGACTATTTACTGATATAACAGAAACGTCTTTACTACAAGCAGCTGCATGGGGAGATCTACTTCTGATTTCACAGGGAAGAACTCCAAGAGTAAATGGCTCCATGTCCCTTATATAGTGAGAGGTGGTAATACAATCGTTTTGTTTACACAACAGTTCTTTCAATATGTCCACAGTTCCGGAACACAATGGCCTTGTGCTAAGGTGCAGACATACCAGGCGTCATAACATCACAGTCCAACTCAGAACATAATCCCTTGAGAAGTTACAACAGCTCACCCCAAACTCTGCCACCACAACACTTACACAACCCACATCAAAACAGCCCCACCCGACCGACACACACACATGCACACACGCACGCATGCACACACACACACACACACACACACACACACACACACACACACACACACACACACACACACACACACACACACACACACACACACACACACACACACCTGGGAAGGCTCCCTCATCTGCAGTTTATGCCTAGTCTTTCCTGGCAGACCAGACTCCGTTACTCGATAATAGTAATAACCATATAACTGTAGAGCTGAACACTGAGCACCTGATCTCCATCTCCACCAAGAAACATTCCTCGGCTCCACTTCCTGCCTGTCAGCCAATCACAGGCCAGGGAGGCACGTCTGCTCTTATCAGGAGGAAGATCCCGCCCCTGTCTGGCAAACGCTGCCACCAGATGGCTGACAAGGTGAAACCAATGATACACAAACGACTGCAGCATCACATGTCCTCTGCATTGTGAGGACTCCACGTCATCATTTGGCCATTTGGTGTATTTCATATCCTTTCCTTGTTTTAATGATCTTTTCCTGGGCCCTTCCATCACCTTAATCCTTCACCTCACCGTGACCACTGTTTCTTTATCACTCTCCTGCTCCCTAAACCCTTCTCTCCCTCCACCCTACCTCCCATCCCCCCCCATGCTCTCCGCTCCCTCTGTGGTTAGCTGTGATGGGTGTGTGTGTACGGTGTCTCTCTGTGTTGAAGCAGTTAAACTCTCTCTCCGTCTGACCCTCATTGGTAAAGCAGATGTGTGCCTGGACCCTCCATTAACAGCAAGTCTTAACACTCTCCATCTTTCTTCCCTTCCTCCACTTGTGTGTGTGTGTGTGTGTGTGTGTGTGTGTGTGTGTGGTGGGTGGGTGGGTGGGTGTGTGTGTGTGTGTGAGGGTGTGGGGGGGGGTGGGGGTGGGTGGGTGTGTGAGTGGGTGTGTGTGTGTGAGTGTGTATGTGTGTGTGTGTGTGTGTGTGAGGAGGTGTGTGTGTGTGTGTGTGTGTGTGTGTGTGTGTGTGTGTGTGTGTGTGTGTGTGTGTGTGTGTGTGTGTGTGTGTGTGTGTGTGTGTGCGTGTGTGTGTTCGTGCGCATGTGTGAGAGAGAGCAAGAAAGAGATAAGGAGAACTTGCTTAGTCTTTGATTTAAAATGGAGGCAACTCAAATGCTATTGGCCTGTGTTGAGAGAGTGGACTTGGCAGACAGGGGCCTCTGTGCAGAGACAGAGAGAGAAAGAGAGAGTGAGAGAGTGAGAGAGAGAGAGAGAGAGAGAGAGAGAGAGAGAGAGAGAGAGAAAGATGGATGTAAGCGCAGTCACAGGTCATTGTGAGATGATTTATATATTCATACATCCTCCATTTAAAGTGCAGATCAATGGCAGTAACGTTTCCATCTACTTTGGGATAGTTTCATTAAACACACACACATGCATACAGACACACAAACACACAGAGACACACAAACCCCGATTTGCCTTTCCTTATAGTCAATTTGTCCTTAAAGAGGCGTATTCCCTTGTCCCACACTGTCACTGCTACAGTCTGAGCTCTGAGGTAGGCCCAGATACAAGGCGACACCTCACCGAAGCACTATGTTCTGCTAGATGTGCTCCGATGGCCCATTAAATGCATATTTTAAGGGGAGCGGAGTGAATCCCTTCAGCACTGTATCCTCTGCCTTAACCCCATTTCAACTCCTCTCTACCCCACTTGACTCCACAGCAAACAGAAGCACAGTGACTGTCACCACAGGAGAACTGTAGCACCCCGGCGAAATGGCATCCCCATCCTGTGTCTTTAGTCTCCTCGGAGTGATGACTGTACGTCTCTGTATGTCCCTAGCTATGTCTGTGGGTCCCATGTGTTGAGTATTATCAGGGTGCCTCATCTGTGACCAATCAGGCCAAACAAACAGCAGGATATTATATTGCCCTGGGCGTGTGGCCGGCTGGCGGGGATAAAGAGTCTGCCATCTAACCCCAGGGCTATGCAATGCAGTCACACAGTCACAGTCACAAACCCCCCACACGCTTTCTCTCTGCAAGAGGGTGTCGTTCAGCCCGGAAGGCAGGTATATTCCGAGGTACATGACAAACACAACACACTCAAACAGAGTCTGGCCCAACTGTGATGCGCGCCACCGCATCGCGCACCGTGTGTAGTTGTCTGAAGCGGCTGCCTGCGTTGCCCGGTGGAGGTGGTGAATCAGGAGCATGAGGTCCACATGTTGTATTGCACGCTCCACACACACACGGGAAACCATCCCATACAAATAAAAAGCTGGAGCACACCCAGAGGAAATGATCTTGTGTGGAGGTGATGACCAACGCTGAATAAACTGTAAGCGATTGTAAGCCAAATAAAGAGAGTCGCACACTCTGTATATATATAAACTCCCAGGAATGTATTGGGTAAAACACTCAAATAAAATACTGGGTGTTTATATATATATATATATATATATAGAGAGAGAGAGAGTGTGCGACTCTATTTTTAGAGCAACCAATCCCATACACACACCACACATACAGGTTATAGGTTTCCCCAAGTCACACATACTACAGTCCCTCTGTATGACCAGAGATATTTTGAATAACAGCTATCTTGATAGCTAATATGTATCTTATTATTCATCATCGTCATCTTTTTATATCAAAACCATAATTGCTATGTAATCGGGAGAGAAAAAGGAGATGGACAGTAAGCGTGTACCCAGTTAGTCAATCAGTTAAGCTGGAGAGGGAGTCGTAGGGAGTGCTGGTCAAGTATCTATGCATGTGACACCTGCACCATCTGACTGGCCGTGTGTGTGTGTGTGTGTGTGTGTATGTATTTATTTCATTTAACCTTTATTTAACCAGGAAAAGACCATTGAGATCCAGAGTCTCTTTTTCAAGGGAGACCTGGCTAAGGCAGCAACAATCAATTCATTACATCATTAAAACATACAACAACAAGATCCAGCCTAAAAAAAAGCATTTACACTCCCCTGTAACAGAGACTCCCATCAATATTTAAAATTAATTCAGTGGCACTAACATATCTCGATCAAGTGCAGCAGGTGTTTATTGCAAAGGACCACAGGAAGAAGCAGGTAGCTGGGTCCAGGGGCAGGCAGAAGGTCATACACAGGGGGTCCAAAAAGCCAGCAGTCCTGGCAGGGTAAAGGCTAGTAACGTAGTCTGGGAGATCAGGCAATAGGTTGATAACAGGAAATCTGATAGGCTAAAGTATAGGCAGGGTAAAGGCTAGTAACGTAGTCCGGGAGATCAGGCAATAGGTTGATAACAGGAAATATGATAGGCTAAAGTATAGGCAGGGTAAAGGCTAGTAACATAGTCCGGGAGATCAGGCAATGGGTTGATTACAGGAAATCTGATAGGCTAAAGTACAGGCAGGGAAAAGGCAAAAGGCGTCGTTAGTGAGGCAGGCAAAAACTATCATACACGGGAGGAGTACAATCAGAGGAAACCCAGCGCTCCAAAAGCTGTGTCACAAAACAAACAATACCTCACAGTGATGGTGTGCAAAGACCTGAACTAAATAGTGTGTGATAATGACATACAGGTGTGTGAACAGATGATCAGAATTCAGGTGATTGGGATCTGGAGAGTGAGCTGCGTTCAGGAGATCTACGTGTTTGAGGGTGTGAGTTGGAAGCAGATGTTACACATGGATTGTAGATTATTCCATGCGTCTGATGCACAAGAAGAGAAGGCAGTCTTGCCTAATACTGTGAATGTCCTGGGGACTTTAAGTAGCAACCACCTAGCAGACCTGGTATGGTAACTAAGGGTGGTGAAGGAGACCAGACTACAGAGGTAAAGAGGGAGTTTACCAGAAAGGCCTTTGTAGATGAACACACACAAATGTATCTTTCTGCGCATACAAAGTGAGGTCCAACTTACCATTTGGTACAATATGCAATGGTGGGTGAGTGACTTGGCATTTGTAATAAAGCGCAAGGATGCATGATAAACAGAGTCCAGTCTCTGTAATATGGAGCAGGCTGCATGCATATACAACAAGTCACCATAATCAATTACAGAGAGAAAAGTGGCCTGAACAAGCTTCTTTCTAGCCATAAGCGGGATGCAAGACTTATTACGAAAATAAAAATCCAATTTCAATTTAAGATTTGTCACAAGATTATCCAGATGAACTTTCAAGGACAACTTGTCATCCAACCAAATACCTAGGTATTTGTAGGATGACACTTTTTCAATGGAAAAGCCACCTGATGTGACAATGCTAATCTTCTCTGGAAAGAGTTCTAGCTCTGGTAAAAGTCATGAATGTAGTTTTTTGTACATTCAAGACCAGTTTGAGACCATAAAGGGAGACCTGCAGTGACAGAAAAGCAGTCTGGAGCTCTTCAACAGCCTGAACCAGAGAAGGAACACATTCATACTATATCATCTGCATATAGATGTAACTTTACTGGTTGCATCCCATTTCCCAAATCATTAATACAAATTGAGAACAACACAGGAGCTAAAATGGAACCCTGGGGCACACCTCTGTTAATCTCAAGAAAGCTAGACTTGTGATTGTCAGTATATACACATTGTGTTCTGTCAGAAAGATAGTTCCTAAACCAATTTACTGCCCCTTCACTGAGACCAATGTTTAGCTAGCAACAATTCATGGTCAACTGAATCAAAAGCCTTTGATAAATCCACAAACAGAGCAGCACAATGTTGCTTTTTATCAAGTGCATTAATGATGTCGTTTGCCACTGCCATAGCTGCAGTTGTGGAGCTGTGCCCCGATCTAAAGCCAGACTGAACCCCGCTCAGCGTGTTCTTTTCAATTAAGAAGTTTTTTAACTGTGAGTTCACTAGGGATTCATAGACTTTGGCCAGGATAGGGAGTATAGAGATGGGACGATAGTTATTAGCATCTGAGGGATCTCCACCTTTTAGCAGTGGGAGGACATGAACTGATTTCCAAATGCTGGGTATGGAATTGGTCAAGAGACTCAAGTTGAAAATGTGGGCCACAGGTTCAGTAATAATACCAGCTGCTATCTTTAAGAGGTAGGGGTCTAGGTTGTCTGGACCTGCAGACTTTAACAACCCCTACAATATGGGCTTTATCCTTCACTTCATTAGAATCCACCATTAAATGGTCAGGAAGGCCTGAGGATAAATTAGAACCTGACACTGATCTGATTAGCTTCCCGAACTTGGTAGGGTTGTTTAGGTTCTCTGTGACTGCATTTCAACAGTAATCTGATTTGGACTTCCTGATCTATACTGTGCATTTGTTTCTTTGAGCTCTGAAGGAGGCCCAGTCAACAGGAGCATTTGTGTGTCTAGCTTGAGCCCAAGAGATATTTCTCTTTCTAATTCATTCTGCCAGGTTATCTGAAAACCAGTGATTCTAAATTTCTTCACTGGGGAATGCTTATCATAAATCGACACAAATTTCATGTAAAAATAGTCCCAGGCAGTGTCAACATCGGGAATCAGTCTTACTCTGTCAATATTATGGTACAGATCATGTAAGAACGCATGCTCATCAAACTGTCTAAAATGTCTTTTAAAAATATAACGGGGTTTGGCTTTGGTCATTTTTGTGTTTCTAACACAAGCAGTTGCACAGTGATCACTGACATCATTACAGAATTTCCCAGTCGATGTGTATTTGTGAGGGGTATTCGTTAGAATATTGTCCAATAAGGATGATTTGTTAGGTGCTCTGGGATTCGGTCTTGCAGGCACATTCATTAATTGAGCGAGTTTCAGAGAGTCACACAGTTGTTTAAAAGAGTCTGATACAGATGTAAGAGAGTTACAGTTGAGGTTGGAAGTTCACATACACTTAGGTTGAAGTCATTAAAACTCCTTTTCAACCACTCCACACATTTTTTGTCAACAAACTATAGTTTTGGCAAGTCGGTTAGGACATCTACTTTGTGCATGACACAAGTTATTTTTCCAACAATTGTTTACAGACACATATAACTCAATGTATCACAATTCCAGTGGGTCAGAAGTTTACATACACTAACTTGACTGTGCCTTTAAACAGCTCGGAAAATTCCAGAAAATGATGTCATGGCTTTAGAAGCTTCTGATAGGATAATTGACATCATTTTAGTCAATTGGAGGTGTACCTGTGTATGTATTTCAAGGCCTACCTTCAAACTCAGTGCCTCTTTGCTTGACATCATGGGAAAATCTAAAGAAATCAGCCAAGACCTCAGAAAAAAAAGTTTAGACCTCCACAAGTCTGGTTCATCCTCGGGAGCAATTTCCAAACACCTGAAGGCACCATGTTCATCTGTACAAACAATAGTATGCAAGTATAAACACCATGGGACCACACAGCCATCATACTGCTCAGGAACGAGACGCGTTCTGTCTCCTAGAGATGAACGTACTTTGGTGCGAAAAGTGCAAATCAATCACCGAGCAACAGCAATGGACCTTGTGAAGATTCTGGAGGAAACAGGTACAAAAGTATCTATATCCACAGTAAAACGAGTCCTATATCGATATAACCTGAAAGGCCGCTCAGCAAGGAAGAAGCCACTGCTCCAAAACCGCCATAAAAAAGCAAGACAACGGTTTGCAACTGCACATGGGGACAAAGATCGTACTTTTTGGAGAAATGTCCTCTGGTCTGATGAAACAAAAATAGAACTGTTTGGCCATTATGACCATTGTTATGTTTGGAGGAAAAAGGGGGAGGCTTGCAAACCAAAGAACACATCCCAACCGTGAAGCATATGGGTAGCAGCATCATGTTGTGGGGGTGCTTTGCTGCAGGCGGGACTGGTGCACTTCACCAAATAGATGGCATCATGAGGCAGGAAAATTATGTGGATATATTGAAGCAACATCTCAAGACATCAGTCTTGAAGCTTGGTCACAAATGGGTCTTCCAAATGGACAATGACCCCAAGCATACTTCCGAAGTTGTGGCAAAATGGCTTAAGGACAACAAAGTCAAGGTATTGGAGTGGCCATCACAAAGCCCTGACCTCAACCCTATAGAGAATGTGTGGGCAGAACTGAAAAAGCGTGTGTGCGAGCAAGGAGGCCTACAAACCTGACTCAGTTACACCAGCTCTGTCAGGAGGAATGGGCCAAAATTCACCCAACTTATTGTTGGAAGCTTGTGGAAGGCTACCTGACACGTTTGACCCAAGTTAAACAATTTAAAGGCAACGCTACCAAATACTAATTGAGTGTATGTAAACTTCTGACCCACTGGGAATGTGATGAAATAACAAAAGCTGAAATAAATCATTCTCTCAACTATTATTCTGACATTTCACATTCTTAAAATAAAGTGCTGATCTTTACTGACCTAAGACAGACATGTCAGAAATTGTGATAAACTGAGTTTAAATGTATTTGGCTAAGGTGTATGTAAACTTCCGACTTCAACTGTAAGTGTACCTCCCAAAGCCGAGGGCGGTCTGTAGTAGCTGATCACAGTGATGTGGGAGTCCTTATATATGTTCACTTTAACATCAAGCAATTCAAAACATTTGGCTTTGGTAATCGAAAGAATTTCAGAGTTGTTCAACTCGGATTTCACATAAATTGCAACCCCTTCCTCCTTTACTCATCCGATCCATTCTAATAAAAAACATGTGTCAAATCGAGTTATTTGACACATTTCTTTAGCCAAGTTTCTGATAAAACCATTACGTCTGCTTTTTGTCATTTTGGCCCATATTCTAATCATGTCTATTTTTGGAAATAGTCTTCTGGCAGTGCAAAGAGGCCATAAACCTGCTCTGTTTTTTAAATCCTAGGGAGTTGGTAGAGATTGCATGGCGTCTACCGGCCCAGGGTTTGGTCACACATTACCAGAGATAAACAATAAAAGCATTACAACATATCTCAGTTGTCCAATGCGTGAGGACTTGATGGAGCCGGCACCATTGTCAATAAAACGAACGGAGTCTTCCGACACAGAATAAAAAGTTGTTCAATAGTTTGAGATTTTGGAAGCATGCCATCAAGTGTAGGTCCAGTTGTGTTTGAGAGTGGTACAAATGCAGAGCGAGACCAAGTTGCTGGAGGTATTGACTTGAAGGTCTCGTCGGAGTGTTTGCAAAATGCCGGGCATAAGGCGAAGATAATGATCTCACCCATCGATCAATCAGCCTATTTAATCCAGGATGACATTGAGTAAAGAGCAGGCATGTATGAGGGAAAGGGGAGTATGAAGGGAGTGTGTGTGTGTGTGTGTGTGTGTGTGTGTGTGTGTGTGTGTGTGTGTGTGTGTGTGTGTGTGTGTGTGTGTGTGTGTGTGTGTGTATGTGTGTGTGTGTGTGTGTGTGTGTGTGTGTGCGCGCGTGTGTGTGTGCGCGCATGCATGAGTGCGTGCACGTGTGTGTGAGGGAAAATTTAGAACGGAGGGAGTGTGTGTGTGTGCATTATGTCATTTTTGGAGTCCATAATCCCCTCCCATCTCTGCCCTGAAGACGATTCAGTCAGGCCTAAATCTCTCTTTGGTCCTTTCTGCAGTCCACACCTCTCACCTTTGTTCCCCTCATCTGTCTGTCTTTCACTTTGTGCTCTTTCACATGTTTCCTCTCTCTCTCTCTTTCTTTATTGCCATGTTTGAGAAGGCACTTAAACCAGTCCTGAAGAAGCAATCGTTAATCCATTCATTTGTTAATATGTCGCCACACGCTCTCTCTCTCTCTCTCTCTCTACATTTCGTCACGCAATCCTTGATCGTGGACACACACACCCTCAATCACACCGATTCAGTGTTAACTGGCCGTTACGTGTGAAAGTAATGACCTGTGCAGGTGTGGAGATATGGCTAACCTGACCACACACACACACACACACACACACACACACACACACACACACACACACACACACACACACACACACACACACACACACACACACACACACACATGTGTCTGGTACAAGCAGCACAAGGGATAGCTGCACTGGTGTGATGTCTGAGGAAAGAAAGGCAGGAATCCAATACAGTTGATTGATGCTCCTTTTCCATTCAAATGAGGTTCAGGCCCCGTTCAGTATGAAGGAGCAATGATCCTTAGTAGTGAGAGGTCGAGGTTTCCGTCATGCACGACAGAAGTGTCCCTGCTGTGTCAGTAGATATGCTGTCTAGATGACTATGGCATTAGTGTAAACCGAGTGGACTGTCTCTCTGTATCCAATCTGTAACCAGTTGGATTCCAGGCCGACACATTCCGACAGGATTAGCCAATCTCATTCCAGGTGTTTCGAGGCTTTCAGAGGCCAGAGGTAGACTGGATTGAATGAGCTGGCTCTAACCCCTTGCCCCACTCCCATCTCCCCTCTACCCCCTCCCCCTAAAGCAAACATCTCAACCGGTTTTCCTTTCCTTTCTTTTCCATCCCTCCTTTCTCCAGCCATACTCTTTTCGTTCTCCGGGGGTTCTGCCCCGATTCTCTCCCTTTCCAAACAAACACGCTGTTTCTCCTTTCTCCTTTCCCTGTCGTTTTGTTGAGGAGAAACGTTTTCTCGGGGGTCCGCGGTCTTACTGAGTGTGTATGTGCACCGAACCGCAGACGGCTCACAACATCTCTAATCTGTAAAGACAGGCGGTAAGACGGCAGCCATCGCACCTGCCTGTGTGTATGTGTGTGTGTCTGTGCATGCAACTGTCCCACTGAGCGATTCCTCCACAGCCCTCCCTCTCCTACTAAGTGCACCTATCCGCAGCCTGTCTTGCTGGATGAGCTGTTTAAAATATAGAACGACATGGGATATGGAAATAGGTCAGGGTTTTCCAGGAGCGTCAGCTATATGCAGCCGGACCAGGAGTGACATCACTGGAGTGCCATAGGAGACGTTCGTCTGATGAGGATGAAGGATTGCACCAGCTTCATAGACTAATGTTGGGAAACACAGGAAGAGATGATTCAGTATGTTCTGACTCTGTGCGGATATGGTGACCTTCCTGCCCACATCAGTGGTTCTGTAAGCAGTTCTGTAAATGGGCACTGCGAGGAGTCACAGCAGGCCCGGAAACTGGCAGGCTGGCAAATGACTGGGCAGAGGAGAAAATGTATTTCCACAGCAGACCAAGGGCAGGACCTAGACCCCACGAGAAGATGGGCACCTGTGGGGTGTGTGTGTGCGAGTGGGTGTTTGAATGTTTGTGTGTGTGTGTGTGTGTGTGTGTGTGTGTGTGTGTGTGTGTGTGTGTGTGTGTGTGTGTGTGTGTGCGTGCCTGTGTCCGTGAGTGTGTGTAGGCCTACTTATCTGGAAGAATTAGGATGAGGAGTGTTCCCTGTGTTTCTTGGCAGAGAAAGAGGGAGAAAAAAGATGGATTGTACAGGAAAGAGATGGAGGAAGAACAAAAGATATAGGGAAGACAGAGACAGATGGATATAACAAGGAGAGAGAGAGAGAGAGAGAGAGAGAGAGAGAGAGAGAGAGAGAGAGAAGGGAGAGTAAGATCAAGAGAGTCAGAGTGAGAGAGAGGGGTATCTGGTTGACTCCCACTCCCTCCTGTTAGTAAATCCTGGGCCTCCTTCTCTACCTCCCTCCCTCCCTCCCTGTGGCCCAGGGCAGATTACAGGCAGGCTTGGCAGCTTCCGAAGGCTCAGAAATGTAGAGTATTCCCTGTCTCCTCTGCCCCTGGGCTAGCAGCCCATAGCACTTAATGAGATAGAGATGAGCGGGAGGGAGGAGGGAGGAGAGGTAGAGATACAGAGGGGGATAGAGAAAGAGGATTGAGAGAGGGTGAAAGGAGGAGGTGAGAGAGATGGTAGAATGAGAGGTGAAAAACAGGTCGGGTAGGGATAGAGCTTGAGAGAGCTTCAGTTTGGTTTTATCCTGTTTAAGTTGGCCCTAACATGGTTAACAAGGTGCTTAATTTACTCTGGTAGCCCAGTATGCCAATTCCAGCAGGGCCCAGCTTGTCAGGCCTCTCTTATGAACACAAAGGCCACCAGGACTGATGGATGTCACACTCACTGCACCACTCTGACAGTCATCTTCCTGCGCTGCCCCTGTAGTGCTCCCAGCCTCAACCCAATGACCTGCGCCAGCAGCTCAAAGACCAATGTGCAAGCTCAGCGGTCACACGCACAGGCACGCACACACTGGCATCAGGTGTCGAAGAAGAAGCAGTACCAGGCTAAGTAGTAGTTCGCTGGAAGTCTCTGACCTACAATTGTACCAGCGACACACACACACACACACACACAAATGACTGAATAGCTCTCTCAAGTCTTAGGCATCATAATCATATTACCATTACACAGATTTAAGCATGTAGTACCACAGTGCAGTACTAATACATTAAGCCATGGAGGCCCAGTAACATGATATCCCACTGGTATGTAACCGATACATGCTCCTTTGCTCTCCAGTCCATACAGTAGCATGCCTGCAGGCAGCCCTTCACCTCTCAGTGGTTTCCCCCCCTCGGTCTCTCTGCAGCCCGTATATTAAACCACTCCTGTTACTCAAGCAGCTCACTTCATCAAGGGGAAGCGGAGAGCAACCTGTCCTCCGTTGCGACAAGCCCCACGTGGCCCTATTCATCAGTGCTGACGAGGCTATCAATCTCAGAGTGGAGGAAAAGACTGATAGATAACCACCAACACCACCCCCCTCCCCTCTACCTTGGTGCCCCCCTCCCCTGAGGCTTCCGCTTGGGGAAGAGCAGCAGGCTCACCTGGGCAGGTAGGGGCTTGTTGTTTGACGGACAGGCGCTGGGGAGGGTGGGGGGTGCTGGCTGGGGCTAACCTGGTGGTAGTAAGGTCTTGTACCGTCCGACTCATTCTGCATCAGGTAGGCTGACTGAAGCATTGCAGCCCATAAAAACACCACTGGACAAACATGACTGTTTGTAAAAAAATCTCCATATAAAAGATAAATAAATATGCATTAACTTTGTGCACGCACAAATACACACAATTACGCACAAACACACACACACAATTTTAGTTGGGGTTTTTGGCGACATATTTTGAAAACAGGTGTATCGGAACAGAGCTTAACCTTCTACCTGGAGGCCATAGCCTGAGAGGTGAGGGGTCAGGGGAGAGAGGTCAGAGTGTGCTGAGCGGGCACTAAACCTTGGGCAGATCCATACAGGCCTGTAGTAGCCCCAGGGTATGTTCAGAATGTTTGTTCTCTGAACACACACACATACCCACACAAACAGTTCAGCTCTGACAGCACACTCCTCTCCAACACAATAATATAAATTACACCATTGAGGAGTGGGGGAATTCTCTCTCTCCTTCTCTCTTTCATCCCACTCATCCACCTTCTTCCACTCCCTGGCTTCTTCATCCTTTTCTCTTCATCTTCCTGCGTATCTTTCAACCCACCTTGGTTTTATGACTCGAATGAATTATGGAGGAAAAGGAGGAGAAAAACTGGGTGAAAAGGGAGAGAGAGAGAGAGGAAAAGAGAGAGAAAGAGAGAGGAAGAGAGAGAGATTAAATGAAAGATGGTCTGGGAGAGTGCCTGCGGCTTCATGTTGTTAGGACCTGCCCGCAAGTAGTCATGGCCAAGCTAAGCCCTGGATGTCTGACTGACACACACAAACACTCATTATTAAACAGGCTAATAGAAACCTGCCTGCTGACACATACCATACTGTATAAAGCACATTTTTGTCACAACAAACAAATTCACTCAGGTTCACTAAGACTCTATCAGCTACTATACTCATGTGTGCTATATCTCTCTAAAAATCTAGACAGACAAACAGATGGATAGACAGACAAGCACATGCACACGCAAGTTTGTAGGAGAGGGTCAGAACAGAAGGCATGAGAGGCGATGGACCTTGTCCCTAGAGTGGTGGTTCTGAAAACACTTAGAGAGATCCTCATAACTAAATAAACAGAACTGAGTGACAGACAGGTGAATGTGTCACCCAGGAAACTGACAGGCGATGACAGACACACAATGGGAAGTGTGTGAACAGACTGAACCATGGAGAGAGCAGAGGGACACATTAACACAATCAACAGAGTCAAATTCAACACTTAAACCCCAATATCCCCCTCCTGCCATATCGCTGGTGCAATTGTAGGTCAGAGACGTCTGGTGAACTCACACTCAACCTGGCTCCTTCTTCGACACCTGATGCCAGTGTGCGTGTGTGTGTGTTTGTGTGTGTGTGTGTATGCCTACATGATTTGGGCTCCCGAGTGGCGAAGCGTTCTAAGGCACTGCATATCAGTGCTAGATGCGTCACTACAGACCCTGGTTCGATTTCAGGCTGTATATCAATTGACACAGTGTCGTTAGGGCTTGGCCGGGGTAGGCTGTCGTTGTAAATAAGAATTTGTTCTTAACTGACTTGCCTAGTTAAATGAAATATTTTTGTAAAAATTGTGTATGTGCGCTAACACAGGTGAGGCCCACCACAATAGCACAGTCGCAGTCGGCATTCCAATTCATCCCAAAGGTGTTTGATGGGGTTAAGGTCAGGGCTCTGTGCAGGCCAGTTAAGTTCTTCCACACCGATCTCGTTGCTTTTAGAGGCAATTTGGAACACGGTAGTGAGCGTTGCAACCAAGGACAGAGGATTTTTACATGCTACGCATTTCAGCACTCTGTGGCCCCATTCTGTGAGCTTGTGTGGCCTACCACTTCGCAGCTGAGCCGTTGTTGCTCTTAGACGTTTCCACTTCACAATAACAGCACTTACAGTTGGCCGGGGCAGTTCTAGCAGGGCAGAAATTTGACAAACTTGACTTGTTGGAAAGGTGGCATCTTATGACTGTGCCACGTTGAAAGTCACTGAGCTCTTCAGTAAGGCCATTCTACTGCCAATGTTTGTCTATGGAGATTTCATGTCTGTGTGCTCGATTTTATACACCTGTCAGTAACAGGTGTGGCTGAAATAGCCAAATCCACTAATTTGAAGTTGTGTC
Source organism: Oncorhynchus tshawytscha (assembly GCF_018296145.1). Lineage (NCBI taxonomy): Eukaryota > Metazoa > Chordata > Actinopteri > Salmoniformes > Salmonidae > Oncorhynchus > Oncorhynchus tshawytscha. The sequence continues at coordinate 50,139,466 of NC_056444.1, read as the reverse complement.
AACATGCTTTTGTATATATAGTGTAAGTCAATAAGTCATTGTTTTAGTCATATATATGACATATTTGGGCTTGAAGTGCCAAATCCGAATGTGTGACTTATGTCTTACGTGTCTTTTCCTATGAAATGACGTGCAAATTCTTTCCAGCCTATGTTTTGTTTCAGGGCTGGGTTTTATTTAAATGTTACCACACATCAGCATAATCAGAAACACTTGCTGCAAAGTTCTTCCTATTCACAAGTCGTCTGAAAGTCAAACAGCTTTTCTCTGTAGCTTACACTTGGGTTACCACTCGATAAAACAGGCTCAATCATAAATGTTTGTCACTTAGTAGACACTCTTATCCGGTGTGACTTACAATTAATACATTCATCTTAAGATAGCTGGGTGAGAAAACAACACATCACAATCGCATCAAGTACATTTTCCCTCAACAAAGTATCCATCAGCAAAGTCAGCGCTTGTGGTAAAAGAGAAGAGGCATCGTGAGAGTTATTTAAGATACTCTTCAAAGAGGTAGGGTTTAAGATGTTTTCGAAAAATGAGTAGGGACTCCGCTGTCCTGACTTTAGGGGTAAGCTTATTCCACCATTGCTGTGCCAGGACAGCGAAGATCTTCGACTGGGCTGAGTGGGATCTGCCATCCCAAAGGAGTGGGAGGGCCAAGAGACCAGAGGTGGCGGAACTGAGTGCTCGGATTGGGATGTAGGGTTTGACCATATCCTCAAGGTAAGGAGGTGCAATTGCTGCTCTGTAGGCGGGCAGCAGGGTCTTGACGATGATGGCGAGGGTTTGATGGCACAAGCAGGGAGATCTGCAGCCAACAGAAAGATACAGTGGTCTAGACGTGAGATGACAAAATGCCTGGATTAGGACCTACGCTGCTTCCTGTGTGAGGAAACGTCGTACTATACGGATGTTGTAGAACATGAACCTGCAGGAGCGAGTCACTGGTTTGATGTTTGCAAAGAACAACAGGGAGTTATCCAGGGTCACACCAAGGTTCTTTGTACACTGGGATGGGGACAACATGGAGTTGTCAACCGTGATGGAGATGTCTTGGAGCGAGCAGCTCCATTTTGTCGAGGTTGAGCTTGAGGTGATGGGCCAACATCCAAGCTGAGATGTCTGCCAGTTATGCAGAGATGCGTGTCGCCACCTGGGTGTCAGAAGGGGGGAAGGAGAAGAGTAGTTGAGTGTCATCCGCATAGCAATGATAGGAAAGGATATGAGGATATGACAGAGCCGAGTGACTTGGTGTAAAGAGAGAGCCTCGAACCGAGCCCTGGGGGACACCAGTAGTGAGGGCATGTGGTGCAGACACAGATCCTCTCCATGCCACCTGGTAGGAGCGACCTGCCAGGTGGGATACAAAATAGGAGTGTGCAAAAACCTGAGACGCCCAACCCTGAGAGGGTGGAGAGGAGGATCTGATGGTTAACGGTGTCAGAGGCAGCGGATAAATCTAGGAGGATGAGAACAGAGGAGAGACAGTCAGCTTTGGCAGAGCGGAGAGCCTCTGTGACACAGAGGAGAGCAGTCTCAGTTGAGTGAGCCTCCTTGAAGTCTGACTGGTTAGGGTCAAGAAGATCGTTCTGAGAGAGATAACAAGAGAGTTGGTCAGAGACAGAACAATCAAGTGTTTTGGGAAGAAAAGAAAGAAAGGATACCAGTCTGTTGTTGTTGACGTCAGAGGGGCCAAGTGTTGGTTTCTTGAGGAGGGGAGCAACTCTGTCCATCTTGAAGTTAGACATCAGTGCAGCTTTTGACATTATTGATCATAGTCTGCTGCTGGAAAAACGTATGTGCTGCTGGAAAAACGTATATGTTACACCCCCTGCTATAATGTGGATAAAGAGTTACTTGTCTAACAGAACACAGAGGGTGTTCTTTAATGGAATCCTATCAATTATAATCCAGTTAGAATCAGGAATTCCCCAAGGTAGCTGTTTAGGCCCCTTGCTTTTTATTTATTTTTACTAACGTCATGCCACTGACTTTGAGTAAAGCCAGAGTTTCTATGTATGCGGATGACTCAACACTATACACATCAGATACTACAGTGATTGAAATGACTGCAACACTCAACAAAGAGCTGCAGTTAGTTTCAGAGCGGGTGGCAAGGAATAAGTTAGCCCTAAATATTTCTAAAACTAAAAGCATTGTATTTGGAACAAAACACTCTCTAAACCCTAAACCTCAACTAAATATTGTAGTAAATAATGTGGAAATTGAGCAAGTTGAGATGACTAAACTGCTTGGAGTATCACTAGATTGTAGACTGGTCAAAACATCATGGTCAAAACATATTGATGCAGTAGTAGCTAAGATGGGGAGAAGTCTGTCTATAATAAAGCAATGCTCTGCCTTCTTAACAACACTATCAACAAGGCAGGTCCTACAGGCCCTAGGTTTGTCGCACCTTGACTACTGTTCAGTCATGTTGTCACGTGCCACAAAAAAGGCAATTGGCTCAGAACAGGGCAGCACAGCTTGCCCTTGGATGCACACAGAGAGATAATATTAATAATATGCATGTCAATCTCTCCTGGCTGAAAGTGGAGGAGAGATTGACTTCATCACTACTTTTATTTATGAGAGGTATTGACATGTTGAATGCACCGAGCTGTCTGTCTAAACTACTGGCACACAGCTTGGATACCCATGCATACCCACAAGACAGGCCACAAGAGGTCTCTTCATAGTCCCCAAGTCCAGAACAGATTATGGGAGGCACACAGTAGGACATAGAGCCATGACTACATGGAACTCTATTCCACATCAAGTAACTGATGCAAGCAGTAAATTTTGTTTTAAAAAACAGATTAAAAAAACACCTTATGGAACAGCGGGGTCTGTGAAGCAACACAAACATTGGCACAGACACATGCATACACCCCCCCACACACACACACATACGATAACATACGCACTATACATACATATGGATTTAGTACTGTAGATATGTGGTAGTGGTGGAGTAGGGGCCTGAGGGCACACAGTGTGTTGTGAAATCTGTGAATGTATTGTAATGTTTTAAAATTGTACAAACTGTCTTAATTTTGCTGGACTCCAGGAAGAGGAATGGGGATCCATAATAAATACAAATACAAGTCAGAGGGGACACAGCCAGTGGTCAGGGATGATACGGAGGAGGGAGAGGAAGGATGATAGGTTGAGCTTTCCTCCATTTCCGCTCAGCTGCACGCAGCCCTGTTCTGTTAGCACACAGTGAGTCCCTCAGCCACGGAGTGGGAGGGGAAGGTCGAGCCAGCCGGGAGGAAAGGGGACAGTGAGTCCCTCAGCCACAGAGTGGGAGGGGAAGGTCGGGCCAGCCGGGAGGAAAGGGGACAGTGAGTCCCTCAGCCACAGAGTGGGAGGGGAAGGTCGGGCCAGCCGGGAGGAAAGGGGACAGTGAGTCCCTCAGCCACAGAGTGGGAGGGGAAGGTCGGGCCAGCCGGGAGGAAAGGGGACAGTGAGTCCCTCAGCCACAGAGTCGGGCCAGCCGGGGGAGGGGAAGGTCAGCCACAGAGTGGGAGGGGAAGGTCGGGCCAGCCGGGAGGAAAGGGGACAGTGAGTCCCTCAGCCACAGAGTGAGGGAGTGGGAGGGAAGGTCGGGCCAACTGGGAGGAAAGGGGACAGTGAGTCCCTCAGCCACAGAGTGGGAGGGGAAGGTCGGGCCAGCCGGGAGGAAAGGGGACAGTGAGAGTCAAAGGAAGCGGAAAGGGAGGAGAAGGTCGAGCCAGCCGGGAGGAAAGGGGACAGTGAGAGTCAAAGGATGCGGAAAGGGAGGGGAAGGTCGGGCCAGCCGGGAGGAAAGGGGACAGTGAGAGTCAAAGGAAGCGGAAAGGGAGGGGAAGGTCAGGCCAGCCGGGAGGAAAGGGGACAGTGAGAGTCAAAGGATGTGGAAAGGGAGGGGAAGGTCGGGCCAGCCGGGAGGAAAGGGGACAGTGAGAGTCAAAGGATGTGGAAAGGGAGGGGAAGGTCGAGCCAGCCGGGAGGAAAGGGGACAGTGAGAGTCAAAGGAAGCGGAAAGGGAGGGGAAGGTTGGGCCAGCTGGGAGGAAAGGGGACAGTGAGAGTCAAAGGATGCGGAAAGGGAGGGGAAGGTCGGGCCAGCCGGGAGGAAAGGGGACAGTGAGAGTCAAAGGAAGCGGAAAGGGAGGGGAAGGTCGGGCCAGCCGGGAGGAAAGGGGACAGTGAGAGTCAAAGGATGTGGAAAGGGAGGGGAAGGTGAGCCAGCCGGGAGGAAAGGGGACAGTGACAGTCAAAGGAAGCGGAAAGGGAGGGGAAGGTCGAGCCAGCCGGGAGGAAAGGGGACAGTGAGAGTCAAAGGATGTGGAAAGGGAGGGAAGGTCGAGCCAGCCGGGAGGAAAGGGGACAGTGAGAGTCAAAGGAAGAGGAAAGGGAGGGGAAGGTCGAGCCAGCCGGGAGGAAAGGGAACAGTGAGAGTCAAAGGATGTGGAAAGGGAGGGGAAGGTCGAGCCAGCCGGGAGGAAAGGGGACAGTGAGAGTCAAAGGAAGAGGAAAGGGAGGGGAAGATCGAGCCAGCCGGGAGGAAAGGGGACAGTGAGAGTCAAAGGATGTGGAAAGGGAGGAGAGTAGGGTCGAAGAGGCAGTGTCAGGAGACAGGAGGAAGAAGATTTTAGCAGAAGGGAGATGGGATGGGATGGAAGAGGAGAGAGAGAGTGAAGATTCCTGCAGGAATCCGACACGGTTTGACTGGAATTATCAAACAGCAAGAGTCAGACAAATGTCAACCTTCAACATGCCAACTGCTTGTATAGGCAAATGTTTACCTGAGACTCCTTTCTTGACAGGTGTATGTTAGCTAGTTACAGTGACAGCTGTCAGTCAGTACCCTCTTTGTTGTTATTTCATACCTTGTGGCTGGAGCTGACCAATAGAATGAAAGGTCACAACCTTTTTCTGTGTACACCCACCTTTCATCCACAGGGAAAGGACGGGACTGATGAGTATGGGCTGATCCAATGGGAAAGGAGGGGTGGGCGGGTGAAGGAGGGTGAGGATGGGGGCATAAAAACCTGGACAAACTGTATGACAGGAAAGTACGCAGATTCCAAGGAGATTAGGGGAATTTGCTTATTAGGGGAATTGCCCTTATCCTGGGCAATTTAGGGGGATCAATCCACACTCCCTTCGTAAAGGTGGAAACTCCTCTAGGGTTTAGGTTAAATGGCCTTTTCATGTGTCTGATTAGCCTACAGTGCCTTCAGAAAGTATTCATTCCCCTTGATTTATGTCACATTTTGTTGTGTTACAGCGTGAATTCGAAATGGTTAAAAAAAATCAGAATGTATTGAAAATGAAATACAGAAATATCGAATTTAATACGTATTCAAACCACTGATTCAATAGAATCAACTTTTTACAGCTGTGAGTCTTTCTGGGTAAGTCTATAAGAGCTATGCACACCTGAATTGTACAATATTTGCACATTATTCATTTAAAACTTCTTCAAGCTCTGTCAAGTTGATTGTTGATCATTGCTAGACAACCATTTTCAAGTCTTGCCATAGATATTTAAGCTGATTTAAGTCAAAACTGTAATTAGGTTATTCAGGAACATACAATGCAGTCTTGGTAAGCACCTCCAGCCTCTATTTGGCCTTTTGTTTAGGTTATTGTCCTCAAATTTGTCTCCCACTGAAAAGCAGACTGAACCAGGTTTTCCTCTAGGATTGTGCCTGTGCTTAGCTCTATGGGTGAAGTGAAACTAGGTAGGGGTTAAAGGGAAACTTCGGGATTTTGGTAAAGAGTCCCTTTATCTGCTCCCCCAGAGTCAATGGAACGAGTGGATACTGTTTTTATGTCTCTGGATGATGGACGTTAGAGGTAATACTATCTAGTGTTAGCACAATGACTGGAAGTCTATGGGTATCTGCTAGCATGCTGACTATTCATTGGGAACTCCCAATGAAAAAACTCTGAGCTATGTAGGCAGGAAGAGCACATTCATACAAATGGGCAACTGTGAGGCTCACGGAAACACGCAAACACACAAACGCACACCCACGCACACTCAAATCAACAGTCACATTCCATCAAGATATAAGGTCCCGAGCCATTAATGAAACGTTTTAACCATGCAGAAGGCAGACATCCCATTGTCCACTGGGGGAATAATAGAGAGTCAACGAGAGCTAGTCAAGCCAGAGCTCTGGGTGGTAAACAAGACAAGGGCAGTCAGAAGCTCCTCAAGGACATTGTCATTTAGGATGAAAACCAGACGCTCTCACAGATCCAGTCAGCCCTGTTCACGCATGCACACACACACAGGAAACCGAGCACAACATAAACACAGTCCGTGGTATGCAACAAATACTAAACATAAAGTAAGGGGAACTGATGATGACAAGCCCTTTCCATCCACTGCAGGTGCACTGCCTTTGAACAAAGGACATTTTTCCTTTAGTCCGGATACGAAACACATTCAAAATGACTCACTATACATTTACCTGCATTGGCACCTTATGCAACACACACACACACAAACACACACACACACACACACACACACACACACACACACACACACACACACACACACACACACACACACACACACACACACACACACACACACACACACACACACACACTGTAAAGAGACGCATGCCTCTTTAATCAATGCTAGTGCATCTGTCAACAGTGCTGTGAACACAAGACTCCCCAAACACAGAGGCCTCTGTAGCAGCCGGTGAACATGACCAAACAGCACCTCCATCCATCAGGCAGACGGAACAAATAAAGTGGAACCTTTTAAAGGTGCTCTTTAACTAGAGGACGCCTCCGACGCGCAGCAGCACCTGGCTGCGGAGAGCCTGGACTACAAGGTACTAAAGTAATGACCCTACAGGACCGAAAGGAAAATAGGACAATGCAGAGAGAGGATACTATACACTGTTACATGCAGCCCCATGCAGACTGTATATGAAGGTATTGTACTGTGTATGTAAAAGGTGCACCCACACAAACGGGTTTATAGCATTACATGGTTAGTTTCCTCTGTGGTTTGATCATCCATCACCATGAGGAAGTGGTATATGTCTGCCACACTGGTGTGGGCAGAGAGCCTGCCGACACACATACACAACCAAGCATAAAAATAAAAATACTGAAGTGTACTTAAATATTTTTAAAATCTAAAAATATACTTCAAATATGAGATGTGCCTTTCTTGTTTATCTTAAGTATACTATAAATATACTATCATTACACTTCAACACACTTATTAAAAGTGTATTTCAATTTCAAACATTTTAATTCTAATTCAGTATATACCCCTTATATTTCTTCACATTTTTTTATGTCACAAAGTGAGATTAAAATTGATTTAATTGTCATTTGTTGTCAACAATGATCTCAAAATAGTCTGTAATGTCAAAGTGAAAAATACAAAATTAAAATAAATGACAGAGTGAAAAGAAGAATGCAAATATACAGAACACAAATATTCCAAAACATGCATCTTGTATGCAACAAGGCCCAAAAGTAATACTGCAAGAAAACACGGTAAAGGAATACAACACATCACTGACTAACTGACACCCCATTTTCAATCATGTTGGTGGCTGCATCATGGTATGGGTATTCCTGACATCTGCAAATTCTGGGGAATTTTTCAGGATAATAATAAATGGGATGGAGCTAAGCACAGGAAAAATCCTAGAGGAAAACCTTCTTCAGTCTGCTTTACACGAGTATGACGAGTCCGATGCAAACTATATACTGCTTCTCGGGAACAGGCCCAGATCCCGTGGTTTGCATGAAGAGGAGGCGGAGAAAAAGGGGCCAGAGGGTGGGTTGCTTTCTAAGAATTCGTAGGCGATCAAATAAACCCCCACTTCCTTCCATTCTGCTAGCAAATGTGCAATCTTCAGAGAATAAAAACGATGACGGCAAGATTAAACTACCAAGGCGTGCTGCTCTATTTTGAGCCAGCTGCAGCTTTGCCACGTCCTTCTTTGCTGCACTTGACCATATTACTGGGCAGTAATCAAGATGAAACAAGACCAGAGCCTGGGCAATTAATACAATTGATTGTTGTGTAAAAAAACACAGAACATATTTGTATAACATACATACCCCCTCCCCATCTTCACAACAACTTCATCAATATGACTTGACCATGATAATTGACCACCCAATGTTATACTTAAGAGTTTAGCTTCCTGAACTTGCTCAATTGTCACACCCTTTATGCAAAACTCCAGTTGAGGTTTAGGTCTTAGAGAATGTTTTGTAACCAAATACAGTGCTTTTAACCTTAGATGTATTATTAAATCACCCATTCTGATACTGACTGTAACTCCTTATTTAGAATTTCAGTGAGCTCACTGGCTTTGGATGCTGACATGTAGAGTGCGGAATCATCCGCATACATAGTCATTCTGTCTTTGTGTAAGACTGGTGGCAAATCATTTATAAATATCAAAAAGACTAACGGCCCAAGGCAACTGCCCTGAGGGACACCGCACTGTACATATCTGATCTTAGAGAAGCTCCATTGTGAGTTGGGGTGGGCAGTCTATGTTAGTTTTTCTATATTTTCTATTTCTGTGTTTGGCCTGATATGGTTCTCAATCAGAGGCAGCTGTCTATCGTTGTCCCTGATTGAGAACCATATTTAGGTAGCCTGTTTTCCTTTGTGTTTTGTGAGTGGTTATTTTCAGTCTTTGTGTGTCTGCACCAGATAGAACTGTTTCGGTCAATTTGTTGTTTTGTATTTTTGAAGTGTTCAGTTGTTTATTAAAAAGATGAACACTAACCACGCTGCACTTTGGTCCTCTCCTTCTTCCACCCAAGACAGCCGTTACACTTGTTCTCTGAAAAATAGCATTGTATTTGGTCAAACACAATTATCTCCATCAGTTTCCTAAGAACAGCCAGCAAAGGGTGCTTTACTATTTTTAGGCAGTGGAATTACTTAGGCTTCCTTCCACGCATGTGGACACACACTCCTTAAGGCTTTGGTTAAGGATATAGCAAATAGTGATGGCAATACAGTCTGCTCCCATTCTCAATAGTTTCCCATCAAAGTTGTCTACACCTGGTGGCTTATCATTATTGATGGATAAAAATAGTTTTACCAACTTGACCAAATTCAAAACAGCATTCCTTCTCTTTCATTATTAGATATTTTATACAAAAATATGATGGTTCACTGTTCAGTTTTGTCATTTCACTTCTGAGTTTTTCCACCTCGAAAGGTTCTGTCATAAATGACACGTCAACTTTAATGAACCATGGAGATGAATTGGGTTTTCTGCCCATTGCATAATTTAAGGTACTTCAAAGTCTTTTGTGCATTGTGTTTTATGTCAGTTATCTTGGTTTGGTGATATAACTTCTTCTTCGTTTTGTTCAGTTTAGTCACAGACGTTCAGCTGAGCAGCCTGACTTGTTTGCCACCTCTTTTGCATGATCTGTTTGAACCATAACATGTTTCAATTAATCATCAATCATCAAGGCCCCCTTGAACTTTGTGACCTTTTGCCACATTTCAGGCTTCAAACATAAAGATATAAAACTGTATTTTTTTGTGAAGAATCAACAACAAGTGGGACACAATCATGAAGTGAAATGACATTGATTGGATATTTCAAACTTTTTTAACAAATCACAAACTGAAAAATGGGGCGTGCAAAATTATTCAGCCCCTTTACTTTCAGTGCAGCAAACTCTCTCCAGAAGTTCTGTGAGCATCTCTGAATGATCCAATGTTGACCTAAATGACTAATAATGATAAATACAATCCACCTGTGTGTAATCAAGTCTCCGTATAAATGCACCTGCACTGTGATAGTCTCAGAGGTCCGTTAAAAGCGCAGAGAGCATCATGAAGAACAAGGAACACACCAGGCAGGTCCGAGATACTGTTGTGAAGAAGTTTAAAGCCGGATTTGGATACAAAAAGATTTCCCAAGCTTTAAACATCCCAAGGAGCACTGTGCAAGCGATAATATTGAAATGGAAGGAGTATCAGACCACTGCAAATCTACCAAGACCTGGCCGTCCCTCTAAACTTTCAGCTCATACAAGGAGAAGACTGATCAGAGATGCAGCCAAGAGGCCCATGATCACTCTGGATGAACTGCAGAGATCTACAGCTGAGGTGGGAGACTCTGTCCATAGGACAACAATCAGTCGTATATTGCACAAATCTGGCCTTTATGGAAGAGTGGCAAGAAGAAAGCCATTTCTTAAAGATTTCCATAAAAAGTGTCATTTAAAGTTTGCCACAAGCCACCTGGGAGACACACCAAACATGTGGAAGAAGGTGCTCTGGTCAGATGAAACCAAAATTGAACTTTTTGGCAACAATGCAAAACGTTATGTTTGGCGTAAAAGCAACACAGCTCATCACCCTGAACACACCATTCCCACTGTCAAACATGGTGGTGGCAGCATCATGATTTGGGCCTGCTTTTCTTCAGCAGGGACAGGGAAGATGGTTAAAATTGATGGGAAGATGGATGGAGCCAAATACAGGACCATTCTGGAAGAAAACCTGATGGAGTCTGCAAAAGACCTGAGACTGGGACGGAGATTTGTCTTCCAACAAGACAATGATCCAAAACATAAAGCAAAATCTACAATGGAATGGTTCAAAATAAACATATCCAGGTGTTAGAATGGCCAAGTCAAAGTCCAGACCTGAATCCAATTGAGAATCTGTGGAAAGAACTGAAAACTGCTGTTCACAAATGCTCTCCATCCAACCTCACTGAGCTCGAGCTGTTTTGCAAGGAGGAATGGGAGAAAATGTCAGTCTCTCGATGTGCAAAACTGATAGAGACATACCCCAAGCGACTTACAGCTGTAATCGCAGCAAAAGGTGGCGCTACAAAGTATTAACTTAATAACCTCTTAAGTCGACCCTCTACTTTTTCGAACATTCTGTTAAAAATCGCGCAACATTTCGGCGTCCTGCTACTCATGCCAGGAATATAGTATATGCATATGATTAGTATGTGTGGATAGAAAACACTCTCACGTTTCTAAAACTGGTTAAATCACCGCTGTGACTATAACAGAGCGTCTGTTTCATCGAAAAGCGCAAGAAAAACTGATCACTGAAAACTGAGGGGCACGAAATTAAATAGGGCCGAGATTGCAAGTCCTACAGCTTCCACACGATGTCACCACTCTTGTCAATTGCCTTCTCGTTGTTTCTTGGTCAAACGAGGAAGAGAGACCACTTTCCATCCGGTCTCCGACAGGAAGTTTTGGAAGAGAGATTTTGGAAGATGATTTGAAAGCGTGGAGCTATTGAATACACATCGCCTCATGATCAATTTGATAGATTATTAACGTTTACTAATACCTAAAGTTGGATTACAAAAGTATTTCGAAGTATTTTGTGTAAGTTTATCATCGACTTTTTTAATTTAAAAAAATTACGTAGCGTTTTGAAACAGTGTTTTTTTCTGAATCACACAGTTTCCATAGATGGATATTTTGGGTATATATGGACCGATTTAATCGAAAAAAAGACACAATAGTGATGTTTATGGGACATATAGGAGTGCCAACAAAGAAGCTCGTCCAAGGTAATGAAAGTTTTATATTTTATTTCTGCTATTTGTGTAGCGCCGGCTACGCTAATTCTTTTGTTTACGTCGCCTTCAGGTATTTCGGGGTGTTGCATGCTATCAGATAATAGCTTCTCATGCTTCTCATGCTTTCGCCGAAAAGCATTTTAATAATCTGACTTGTTGGCTAGATTCACAACGAGTGTAGCTTTAATTCAGTGCCCTGCATGTGTGTTTTGATGAACGTTTGAGTTTTAACGAGTGCTATTAGCATTTGGCGTAGCGCATTTGCATTTCCAGATGCCTAGATGGGACGTCTGCGTCTCAGGTCGACGCAAGAGGTTTAAGGGGGGCTGAATAATTTTGCACGCCCAATTTTTCAGTTTTTGCTTTGTAAAAAAGTTTGAAATATCCAATAAATGTCGTTCCACTTCATGATTGTGTCCCACTTGTTGTTGATTCTTCACAAAAAAATACAGTTTTATATCTTTATGTTTGAAGCCTGAAATGTGGCAAAAGGTCGCAAAGTTCAAGGGGGCCGAATACTTTCGCAAGGCACTGTAGAAGCTTACTTTTGAGAGGACAACTATTTGCTAACTAGTCAATGTTCGGGTCACACAGAAAATAAACCTCTCTGTTAACATCACACACACTATCTAGCATTGCACGCATATTATCCAAATACTGACTGTTAGCACCTGGTGGCTTATAGCAGCACCCCAAAAGAAGAGGCTGTATATGAGGCAGGTGAACAACCACAACCCTTCACTAACATTTGACACGAGATCCTCTTTAAGTTGAACAGGGATATGGCTCTGAAACTCTCCCATAGGCATTCCTGTCTTTTGTGTAGATGTTATATCCGTGTATTGCTACTGCTGTATCATCAAATGAATGATCTTAGTGAGTTTCAGAGATGGCCAGTATATGAATGTTATCTGTTAGCAAGTTATTGATTTCATGAACCATATTTCTAAGGCTACATATATTAATATGTGCTATTCTTAGCCCTTTCCCAGGTAGCCTACAGATAGAAATAGAAATACTATGTTTGTGTGTGTGTGTGTGAGGGGAGGGTCATCGGAGAGGGGGAGAAAAAGGGACATGGGCGTGTCTTCTGGAGCTGCTGGGGAAATGAAAACCTCCAGAAGAGAGTGAGAGAGAGAGAAAATATGTTCAACTCCTCACTTAATCTGTACTCACATGGAGTGGGCCACTTCCTCTCCCCCTCTCCCCCTATTTTGTCTGAACCTGTCATACTAATAAAGCCCTTTGTGATCGACCTTGGCAAAGAAGTGAGTCTGTATGTGAGAGGACGGGGGAATGGGGGACGGGGTGTGTTATGTGTTGTTGTGTTTTGGGGGCAGTAAATCTCTCTCCACACTAACGGAGACAGGGAGGAAGGTGAGATGTGATGGGAAGAGAGACCGAGGGATGGGAGGTGAGATGTGATGGGTACAGAGACCGAGGGATCAAATAAAATAAAATAAAAGTTTGTTTGTCATGTGTGCCTTTGACAATTTCTAGGGCCTAGGGCCTTCCTAAAAAACTGCCTGGGGGTCCTGGATGGCAGGCAGCTTTGCCCCAGTGATGTACTGGGCCGTACGCACTACCCTCTGAAGTGCCTTGCGGTCGGAAGCCGAGCAATTGCCGTACCAGGAAGTGATGCATCCTATCGATGTTGCAGCTGTAGAATCTTTTGAGGATGTCAGGACCGATGCCAAAAATGTTTAGTTTCCTGAGGGGGAATAGGCTTTGTTGTGCCCTCTTCACGACTGTCTTGGTGTGTTTGAACCAATCTAGTTTGTTGTTGAGTTCTCAACCTGCTCCACTACAGCCCCGTCGATGGGAATGGGGACGTGCTCGGTGCTCCTTTTCCTGTAGTCCACAACCATCTCCTTAGTCTTGGTTACGTTGAGGGATAGGTTGTTATTCTTGCACCACCCGGCCAGGTCTCTGACCTCCTCCCTATAGACTGTCTCGTCGTTGTCGCTGATCAGGCCTACCACTGATGTGTCGTCAGCAAACTTAATGATGGTGTTGGAGTCGTGCCTGGCCATGCAGTCGTGGGTGAACAGGGAGTACAGGAGGACACTGAGCACGCACCCCTGGGGAGCTCCAGTGTTGAGGATCAGCGTGGCAGATGTGTTGCTACCTACCCTCACCACCTGGGGGCGGCCTGTCAGGATGTCCAGGATCCAGTTGCAGAGGGAGGTGTTTAGTCCCAGGTTCCTTAGCTTGGTGATGAGCTTTGAGGGTACTATGGTGTTGAACGCTGAGTTGTAGTCAATGAACAGCATTCTCACATAGGTGTTCCTTTTGTCCAGGTGGGAAAGGGCAGTGTGGAGTGCAATAGAGATTGCATCATCTGTGGATCTGTTTGGGCGTTATGCAAATTGGAGTGGGACTAGGGTTTCTGGGATAATGGTGTTGATGTGAGCCATTACCAGCCTTTCAAAGCACTTCATGGCTACGGACGTGAGTGCTACGGGTCTGTAGTCATTTAGGCAGGTTGCCTTTGTGTTCTTGGGCACAGGGACTATGGTGGTCTGCTTGAAGCATGTTGGTATTACAGACTCAATCAGGGACATGTTGAAAATGTCAGTGAAGATACTTGCCAGTTGGTCAGCACATGCCCGGAGCACACGTCCTGGTAAACCGTCTGGCCCCGCAGCCTTGTGTATGTTGACCTGTTTAAAGGTCTTACTCACGTCGGCTACGGAGAGCGTGATCACACAGTCGTCCGGAACAGCTGATGCTCTCATGCATGCCTCAGTGTTGCTTGCCTCGAAGCGAGCATAGAAGTGATTTAGCCCCTCTGGTAGGCTTGTGTCACTGGGCAGCTCACGGCTGTGCTTCCCTTTGTAGTCTGTAATAGTTTGCAAGCCCTGCCACATCCGACGAGCGTCGGAGCCGGTGTAGTATGATTCAATCTTAGCCCTGTATTGACGCTTTGCCTGTTTGATGGTTCGTCGCAGGGCATAGCGGGATTTCTTGTAAGCTTCCAGGTTAGAGTCCCGGACCTTGAAAGCGGCAGCTCTATCCTTTAGCTCAGTGCGAATGTTGCCTGTAATCCATGGCTTCTGGTTGGGGTATGTACGTACAGTCACTGTGGGGACGAAGTCCTCAACGCACTTATTGATTTAAGCCAGTGACTGATGTGGTGTATTCCTCAATGTCATCGGAAGAATCCCGGAACATGTTCCAGTCTGTGATACCAAAGCAGTCCCGTAGTTTGGCATCTGCTTCATCTGACCATGTTTTTATAGACAGAGTCACTGGTGCTTCCTGCTTTCATTTTTGATTGTAAGCAGGAATCAGGAGGATAAAGTTGTGGTCGGATTTACCAAATGGAGGGCGAGGGAGAACTTTGTACACGTCTCTGTGTGTGGAGTACAGGTGATCTAGAATTGTTTTCCGGTCTGGTTGCACATTTAACATGTTGATAGAGATTTGGTAGAACTGATTTAAGTTTCCCTGCATTAAAGTCTCTGGCCACTAGGAGCACCCTGTCTGGGTGAGTGGTTTCCTGTTTGCTTATTTCCTTATACAGCTGACTGAGTGCGGTCTTAGTGCTGTGGTGGTAAATAAACAGCCACGAAAAGTATAGCTGAGAACTCTCTAGGCAAGTAGTGTGGCCTGCAGTTTATCACAATATACTATACTTCAGGCGAGCAGAATCTAGAGACTTCCTTAGATTTCATGCACCAGGTGTTGTTTACAAATATGCACAGACCCCCCCCCCCTCCTCGTCTTACAGGAGTGTGCTGTTCTATCCTGCCGGTGCAGCGTGTATCCCGCTAGCTGAATATCCATGTCGTCATTCAGCCACGATTCCGTGAAGCATAGGATATTACAGTTTTTGATATCCCGTTGGTAGGATATTCGCGATCGTACCTCGTCTAGTTTATTGTCCAATGATTGCACGTTGGCGAGTAATATTGACAGTAACGGCAGCCTTCCTAGTTAGCTTCTGCGGGTCCAGACGAGGCATCCGGGCTCTTTGTTTTGCGAATAATTGGGATGTCTGCCCTGTGGGGTGTTTGGAGAATATCGTGTGAGTCCTGCTTGTTGTTGTTGTTGAAGAAGAAATCTTTGTCTAATCCGAGGTGAGTGATCGCTGTCTTGATATCCAGAAGCTCTTTTCTTCCTTAAGATATGGTTGCAGAAACATTATGTACAAAAAAACCCACATAATAGCACAATTGGTTAAGAGGCCGTAAAATGGCGGCCATCTCCTCCGGCGCCATTTGTGTGATGGGAGGTGTGATGGGTAGAGAGACCGAGGGATGGGAGGTGAGTTGTGATGGGTAGAGAGACCGAGGGATGGGAGGTGAGTTGTGATGGGTAGAGAGACCGACGGATGGGAGGTGAGTTGTGATGGGTAGAGAGACCGAGGGATGGGAGGTGAGTTGTGATGGGTAGAGAGACCGAGGGATGGGAGGTGAGTTGTGATGGGTAGAGAGACCGAGGGATGGGAGGTGAGTTGTGATGGGTAGAGAGACAGAGGGATGGGAGGTGAGTTGTGATGGGTAGAGAGACCGAGGGATGGGAGGTGAGTTGTGATGGGTAGAGAGACCGAGGGATGGGAGGTGAGTTGTGATGGGTAGAGAGACCGAGGGATGGGAGGTGAGTTGTGATGGGTAGAGAGACAGAGGGATGGGAGGTGAGTTATGATGGGTAGAGAGACCGAGGGATGGGAGGTGAGTTGTGATGGGTAGAGAGACCGAGGGATGGGAGGTGAGTTGTGATGGGTAGAGAGACCGAGGGATGGGAGGTGAGTTGTGATGGGTAGAGAGAGACCGAGGGATGGGAGGTGAGTTGTGATGGGTAGAGAGACCGAGGGATGGGAGGTGAGTTGTGAGGGGTAGAGAGACCAAGGGATGGGAGGTGAGTTGTGATGGGTAGAGAGACCGAGGGATGGGTTGCTATAAAAAGTTTGTAAGGATGTCGAGAGCTCAAAGTCCCCTAGTGCCTAGGTTGGGGTGAATGAGTATGTTTGTATTCTCTACACATAGCCTATACATTATGCAGTGTGTGTGTGTGTGTGTGTGTGTGTGTGTGTGTGTGTGTGTGTGTGTGTGTGTGTGTGTGTGTGTGTGTGTGTGTGTGTGTGTGTGTGTGTGTGTGTGTGTGTGTGGGGAAAGCTTATACATTCTCAAGACACCTCAGCACCTCATCAGTGCTGACCGTGCACTGACAGAAGATCCATGGTGGGCACGCAATCCTCCTGGCTCTTACTGCTCACTCACTCTCCCTAGAAGAGGAAAGGGGAGAGGAGAGGAGAGGAGAGGAGAGGAGAGGAGAGGAGAGGAGAGGAGAGGAGAGGAGAGGAGAGGAGAGGAGAGGAGAGGAGAGGAGAGGGAGGAAGGGGAGAGGGAGAGGGAGAGGGAGGGGAGGGAGGGGAGAGGAGGGAGGGGGGAGGGAGGGGAGGGGAGGGGGGAGTGGAGGATGACAGCAGGATGGAGTTCTGTAATTTCCCAGTAACTTCTGGGGGTCTGACCACCTCCATTTGTTGTGGTTTTTCTGACTGTAATCAGACCCTCTGCTGGTTGACTGTCTCGGCTAGCTACACTTATTCTTGCATACTTTAACTTTCCCACACATACAAACTAAATCTAATCTGTCACACACACACTCCTTCTCTGCTCCATCTCGTGACCCTAAAACCACAACAAAACATCCCAGTCCAGCTCAGTTCATTCAAAACACTTCCCCCGTTATCACGAACGCAGAGGCAATTTACCATTTACAAGCATTTCTCCCAATGCGTAGCAGCAGGAGAGAACTGTTTGTGGTGCGGTGTGTGTGTGGCTGCTGAACTTTTTTGGGGGTGTCTGCATTTGTCTATTGGCCTACTCTGTACTGTATATATTTTCTTGTGTTTCTGTCTTTGCATTTGAAAACAATCATGGGTCTCTAAGTATGTGCACCCATCTTGATTTGAATAATACTAGTGTGTTTAGCACATACAGTATCGCTGATCACTGATGAGATCATAGTAAAATCACACAATGGAGACCGTTTAGATCTCAGACAGCTGGCAGAATGCTGGAACACCCACTGGCTTGACCCCCAGCTGAGTCAGCGGGACATATCTCTGTTTCTATTAAGTTTAAGGCATCCACATAACGAAACCTGAGTTAGAGTTTGCCTGAGGCCTTTTCGTCCGACTGACAGCTGGAAACTGAAGGAGTTTCGTAAGACGACTGCCTTCATGATATGGATGCCGCACCAGTCTTTGTATCCAGCTCCTGAAGCACATTCAAAAGTAGAAAGGAGCAGCAAGCCAGCCAGGCAGCCAGGACAGCCAGGGCTTTGAGCCCGAGGAATGTACCAGGACATGGGCCACTGCTCCTGATAGCAATAGGAAGTAGAACTCATCATCTTATTATGTCATATTCTGTAAATGCCACTGAGTACGACGAGGAGCGCAACTCACCACAGGGCACAGGCCACTGCTCTAAGGGAATGTGGCAATGTTGCATAGAAGTAGAATTCCTAGAAGGGCATCCCCATTCAGGTCAATAGGTAGGTGATGGGTGAACCAGTGGGAATTATATGTCTATGATTATACCATTTTCACTGACCACAGCTCCAGAGGACACAGAGCCCAAGGGGTCAGAGAGAGGGGTGGGAGATGAAGGGATAATCGAGGAAGAGAGGAGAGATGTAGGGAGGGGAGAGTGATTGGGGAAATTAGAGGATTTGTGAATTGAGGAAGGAAGAGAGAAGGGAAATGTGAAATTCTGGAGAGAATGTAAAGACAGGATATAAATGTCAGTACCAATGAGAAATTATGTAAATGATATGACAAATTCTGTCTTGTTTTACTGTAATTGGAAACATCTAGACATCTAACATCTTGCAGGGGAAGTGGGAAAAAGGAGCATTCATCTGGAAATCGAATCATCATAAAACCGGATCATGTGGTGACTTTAGCCATACCAGTTATCCTGATGCCTGAATGAAGGATAGCGGTGTGTGAGTGTGTGTCTGTGTTTTTGGTTTTACTATCCTTGTGGGAACCAGAAGTCCTCATAAGGATAGCAAAACAAGGCCGATTGCGGGGACATTCCGCCAGTCCCCACAAGGAACAATTAGGGTTAGGGTTACAATTAAGGTTCGTTTTAGGGTTAGGAGTTAGGGTTAGGTTTAGGGTTTGGGGTTAAGTTTAAGGTTAGGGTTAGGAATAAGGGCTAGGGTTAGGGAAAATAGGATTTTGAATGGGAATCAATTGTTTGGTCCCCACAAGGAGAGTAAAACAAACGTGTGTGTGCACGCTTATGTGCGTGCACTTGTGCATGCATGTGTGTGTGTGTGTCAGTGTGTGTATGTCCGTGTGTGTGTGTTCTTATATGTGTGCGTGCATATGTACCCTGAGTGAATCTACGGTATGTGTCTTTGCCAGCATATGTGTACCCATCACGACAAGCACCTTTATGAAATGTCTGCTGACTGATGATACAGGTCCTCCTTCCCCAGCTGCCAGGGGCGGGCTTTGACCTCTGGGGCGGGCTGTGACCTCTTGTGCTTCACGGGCCATCTACCAGAACTGCAACAACCAGCAACCTGCAGGTAGAGCCCCACCATGACACAGGAGCAGGGTTGGGGAGTAACAGATTACATGTCATCCGTTACATGTAAGGGATTACAAAAAAACGGTAACTGTTATCCATTACGTTACAGCAAAGAATATTGTAATTAGAGTACAGATACTTTTGAAAAACTAGGATTACTCTTAAATTCAGAAAGGAGGTTTATGAAAAAAACATTTTCTCAATGACATTCAAATCAGCATTGAAAAAAGGAGCAAGTTGAAGTTTGTTCCACTTGAGCGAGTCTGATCCGAAGTCAGAGACCACTATGATGACACGTCAAATGGGTTTGATGGATCGCAGAACAAGAGCAGGAATTGGCTTTTGTAAGCTACACTCCAAGCTATGTCTTCCAATGGTGTGACTGCTGTCGGCTTGGCGATAAGGACGACAGCAGTGGTGTAGTAGACGGCGATACGGATATCACTTATTATTGTTATCTACATAGCGCATTGGTGTGAATCATACTGCTGCTCTCTCATTTAGCTATTTGCGCCTTACGGATTGTGGTTGTTGTAGATGGCTGTTCACAAATCTAAATGTGTATTTGAACCCAATAATGGTTGAATTCAAGAAGTTTAAGCTGCCCATAAATCATTGTCAGTTAAAAATGTGCTCTTGCAACAGCTGCACAGTGGGGTCCCAGCCTATATAATAAAAGTGGGACTTGTATTGCTCAATCTAATTCATGCTGATAAAAATGTTTTATCCATAGGCCTAATGGACACTTTAAAACTCACACACTTTTGGTAGTCTTAAAGGGGTAAGCTGTTGTTGTTACATCCATTTTTAGACTTACAAATAATATATATATATATATATATATATATATATCCATTGATTATTGAAGAATATAACTTTTAAATGCCTCATGAGCTTAGTTCAACTGTCACACCCCATCAAAACCCAAAATATAAGCTTGTTTTTCTCCAATGTTTGTAAACATTGTAAATGTAAACAAACACCTTATAGCCTCATAACACTGTTAAAACAATAGTTTTGATATCATGGATGGTCAGTCCTTGCATCCATAGCTCTATCTATTAATCTGAGAGTGGTTGCATTTCTCCAGGCCCATCCCTCAGCTTTCTATCAAAACAGAGGCAGGGTGACCGTTTTGTTACTGTTTCATCTGTGGATTTGCCCTTTAAACAGCTGCATATTATCAAGATATCAAAGTGTCACCAACAAAAAGTTAAACAATAGGCCTATTGCAAATGCAGCATATGGCATTAATTTTTCACATGTAAATAGCCATTTTCAGTACTACTCAAAGCATGCCATTGCATGAGCGCAGCATTTATTTTTCAACTCGAATCAATGAGTCCCATCAGTACTCCATGACAACAAAATCATAAACAGAGTAGGGCTGGCTAATAAGTCCTTCGTTTTGGGGTCATGCTCAGATAAAACCATTTGTCTAACCTATACTTTCATATTTCCATGTCCTATTCTTGAAGATCAAGGGGTATAACATTGGAATGACTGGAATTCTGATAGACTTTGGTTTTTAATGTAAAGATATTTATTTTTATTGAACTTTTATTTAACTGGGCAAGTCAGTTAAGAACAAATTCTTATTTACAATGACGGCCTACCCCGGCCAAACCCTAACCCGGAGGACACTGGCCCAATTGTGCACCGCCCCATGGGACTTCCAATCACGGGCAGTTGTGATACAATCTGGAATCGAACCAGCTTCTGTAGTGACAACTCTAGCACTGAGATGCAATGCCTTAGATCGCTGAGCCACACGGTCTAAAATATATTATTTAATCATATTATTATATGTAGTTGAAAGCAATGGGTTAGAAGAAGCCTAAATAACCTACCCATAAAGTAAAATTGAACAGCCATATCTGGCCAACTATGTAAACTTTAACATAGATGTGGTTCAATTGGTAAAATACATTTTTGTCTTCTTTTAATGCCTCTTAAGGGTAAAGTAATCTAAAATTAACGGAATGTAATCAGATTACGCTACTGAGTTTGGGTAATCCAAAAGTTACATTGCTGATTACAATTGTAGACAGGTAACTAGTAACTGTAACAGATTACATTTAGAAAGTAACCTACCCAACCCTGCACATGAGGAGGGCAAGGGGAGGAGGGTGGAAGGGGACAAGGGAGTGAAGGGGAAGAAAGGAGGACAGATAGTAGGGATGTACTAGGCACTAATGGGAGACTTTCTTCATTAACCTTGTCTTCCTGAAATATTTGCTACATCTGACAACTGTCACCCTCTCTGACATTCATTTTTTTTAATTTTTTTTTATTTCACCTTTATTTAACCAGGCCAGTTGGGAACAAGTTCTCATTTACAACTACGACCTGGCCAAGATAAAGCAAAGCAGTGCGACAAAAACAACAACATTTCCTTCCCCTTTCCCTGTCACTTGTCCAAAAAGTTGCCATTTGCTTATGAACTTGATTATACACTGTACTTTTTAGGTTGTTGTTACATGAAAGTAATGAATACTCTGAATCCTCCACCTTCTCAGGATTAAATAACGATGGTAGTAGAGCCGCTTGGCACGGCGTATGTTATGGGAAAATTTGTCCCTGCCAATCAGAAGCACATAAGTAGCAAAGCCAAATAAACATTGTGAACATGGTTTTGTTTTCATTTAGGATCTTGCCTTGTGGGCTAAAAAACCCTTAAATGTGAAGTAATTAGATCATTCTTTCAAACTCTGTCAACCTTGCTGACACACACACACGCACACACACACACACACACACACACACACACACACACACACACACACACACACACACACACACACACACACACACACACACACACACACACACACATCCAGAGGTCCTGGTAGCAGCTCTCCCAACATCAACTGTGTGTGTCCGAGTTAGTTCCTACAGTCGCAAAAACACAACCCAGAGTATGTCTGAAACAGAAACAGTGAGTGGGGGGTCTCTGTACCCCTGTTGCACCACTGCATCCCTCAGACACCCCCTGCCCCATCAACACACCAATCAAATATCTTCAAGCAGGGAAAACAAAACAGAGACAGAACCCAAGATCTACAGCAGCCCTCCAAGTTCAGAGACACGATGGGGGAAGGTTGCTCTGGCCTGTTGAACTGCTCTCCTCTCCCCCTCCTCCACCCCTCTTGTCCCCCTCTATTCTACTGCCGCTCTAATTTAACGAAGACCTCAATCAGCCAAACCAATGAGCTCAGGGGCCCTAAGCACCCAAAACGATCCTATCAATCACTCTGGTGCTTTGTCAGGGTGGTCATCTTTGTAATGAAGCACCCACACACACACGCACGCATGCCCACACGCATACAACCATCAGGGCTGTGTCCATTGCCTCACAGCAGCATCTGACATCAGTTCGTTTAGGACCACCCTGCAGACAGACGCTGAGGCGGCCCCCAGAGGAGCTGACCCTGGACCAGGCCTGGCTAGCCTGCCTTGCCAACTCCTGTCTGGCTACCTATGTCAGGGTGTCTGTCTGCCTGGCTGCCCTGTCTGTCTGTATGCCTGTCTGTCTGCCTGTCTGTCATATGGAGAGAGATAAGTACGGAGGTGAGACTGGCAGACTGCTAGCGTAGCTGTGGAACAGATAAGTGGTGAGAGATGCTATTTGTATTGTAGGGGTCCTTGATAAGTGTTTTAAGGGCTGTTGTCGTTAGCATGCTGGGGCAGATTGTTGTGTTGTCGGAAGCAGGAATATTCAGTGGAGGAGCCAGCCTCAGAAAGGAGGTCAGCTCTGCTGCTTATATGCACGCACGCACACACACACAGACACACACACACGCATTCACACATACAAGCTCACACATACACACACACACACACACACACACACACACACACACACACACGCATTCACACATACAAGCTCACACACACACACACACACACACACACACACACACACAAACAGACCATAAACATAACCCTAACTGCAAAACCTAACATTAACCCTAAACGTAACCCTAACTCCTAACCCTAACCTTTAACCCTTAACCCTAATTCTAACCCTAACACTAATTCTAACCCCCCTGCAAATAGCATTTTTCCTTGTGTGGACCGGCAAAATGTCCCCAGTTGGACCCCACAAGTATAGTTAAACATGTCCACAGACAGACACGCACACACACGCACTTGCACACATACATTAAAGCAGTTCTTTTTTTGTGAATTCAGAACCCCATTAGCTGAGGGCAGCAGCTTGGAGGATGCTGCGAATGCAGAAAATGATCCACTGGGCTGCCTGCCTGCCTGGGTCTCAGAGCTCCCTGCTCACGGCAGCTTCCTCAAGGTCTCTGGGGCTCAGTGATGAGATGCATCCCAACTAAAGACAACACACACAGGGTACTGATTAGGGGAGGAAGAGATGCATCCTGCATGATGATGCAGCATGACAACAAATTGGCATAACACAGTTTTAAAGCCTTAGTTGATGTTTACTTGAACAATGTAACTATACTATAACATCAGTGCCTTGGTATGACGTGTACATTTAGGGAAAATGTCAATGATAGCCAGGCAAAAAGCAGCGGAGGTGGCACAAAGTAATGTGGTGCATTCTCAAGAGCTCATGAGTAAACATAGAGGTACGTATGCATGTAGACATCCGACGCATCCGGTAAACAGTCCCCCAATACTCCTATGACACACATACAGACTGAACGCTCTTCAAATGCCTCCACACGCGCACACACATATACAAAACACACACATGTACAAAACACAAATGTGTGGTTAAAATTGGCAACAAGCAAACAGACTTCTTCTCTCAGGGACGTGGAGTGAAACAGGGCCGGCCAATAAGTCCAACACTATTGAACATCTACATGAATGAATTTTCAAAACATTACAAGGATCTGTAGCACCTGGTCTCACCCTACACAACACTGAAATCAAGTGTCTGCTGTACACAGATGACCTGGTGCTGTTGTCTCCCACTAAGGAGTGGTTACAGCAGCACCTAGATCATCTGCACAGGTTCTGTCAGACCTGGGCTCTGACAGTTAACCTAAAGAAAAACACATATAATGATATTCCAAAAGAGATCTGGAAATCAGCATCACAGATATAAATTCTATTTGGACACAGTTCTATTAGAACACACCAAAAACTACACGTATCTAGGACTAAATATGAGTAACAAAGGTAGCTTTCACATGGCTGTGAATGAGCTGAGAGAAAGCAAGAACAGCATTCTATGCCATTAAAAGGAACATTAAAATTGAAATTCCAATTAGAATCTGGCTCAAAGTTTTCCAATCAGTTACAGAACCAATTGCCCATTTAGTAAATTCATAATTAGAGAGTGGACCCCATACTTCGCTGACATAGGAAGAATGGGGTCCACTCTCTAAGGATGAATTTACCAAATGGGACAAACATCTGATTTAAATAATGCATGCAGAGTTTTTCAAAACTGTATTTCATGTGCAATGAAAAACCACAAATAACGCATGCAAAGCAGAATTGGGTCAATACCCCTTCCTTATTCGAATAGAAAAAAGAGCAATCAATTTTCACAACCATCTAAAAACAAGCGACCCCAAAACATTTCATCACACAGCTCTACAATGTCAAGAGATGAAACAAGAGAAGAGTCCCCTCAGTCAGTCTGGTTCTGAGGCTCAGTTCACTAACCCAAACCAACCCCATAGAGTCTCAGGACAGCACTCAGAAAATATGACCCAACCATATCATCACAAAGCAAAAATAAAAATAAAAATAACCTATTGGAAAGACACCACAAAATGTTTAAGTAAACTTCAATGCTATTCGTCTCTAAACAGACAGTACATGGTGTCAGACTGTCTGACCACTGTGACAGACAGAACACTGAGGATAACACTGACTAGGTACAGACTCATTGAGCAGTCTGGCTATAGAGACCGGTCATCACAGGCAAACCTGGCCTCCCAGAGAGGACAGGCTGTGCTCACTCTGCTGTACAGACAGAGAGCGGTAGAGACAGAGTTGGATTTTCTATTACATTGTGACAAATACTCAGACCTAAGACAATATTTCTTTCCCAAAACTATCATTCAGTACAAAGAATTTTAAACTATAAAAACGTGAGGAAAAATCTAATATTTATTAGGTGAAAAGCCAAAATGTGTGTCCTCCTGCCACAACATGAGGGACAGCCAGTGAAAAGTGCATTGTAATGACAATAACATTTCCCATTTTGTTTTTGTTTTGGCTTTCATATCCTGTCATGTGGCTTCTCAGTCATGTTGAGACGGGTCTACTACTATTGCTTTAATGTATTGTTATTCTCATTAATATTGTTGTTGTAGTTGCTGTTAATGCGAATCACATTTCCACTACTATTACTGATTCCTTATTACTGTTGGTCTCACAATCTTTTGTTATATGTATACTTTGACAATGTAAGTCATTTAACTTGCCATGTCAATAAGGTCTACTGAATTGAATTGAATTGAGAGAGAAAGAGAGAGAGACAGGGAGAGAAAGGGAGAGAGACAGGGAGAGAAAGGGAGAGAGACAGGGAGAGAAAGGGAGAGAGACAGGGAGAGAAAGGGAGAGAGACAGGGAGAGAAAGGGAGAGAGACAGGGAGAGAAAGGGAGAGAGACAGGGAGAGAAAGGGAGAGAGACAGGGAGAGAGAGAGAGAGACAGGGAGAGAAAGGGAGAGAGACAGGGAGAGAAAGGGAGAGAGACAGGGAGAGAAAGGGAGAGAGACAGGGAGAGAAAAGAGAGACGGAGAGAAAGAGGAGAGACAGGGAGAGAAAGGGAGAGAGACAGAGAGATATATATATATATATATATATATATATATATATATATATATATATATATATATATATATTTATACACTACTGCTCAAGGTTTTGGGGTCACTTAGAAATGTCCTTGTTTTTGAAAGAAAAGCAAAAAACATTGTCCATTTACATCACATCAAATTGATCAGAAATATAGTGTAGACATTGTTAATGTTGTAAATGACTATTATAGCTGGAAATTACAGATTTTTGATGGAATATCTACATAGGCGTACAGATGCCCATTATCAGCAACCATCACCCCTGTGATCCAATGGCACGTTGTGTTAGCTAATCCCAGTTTATCATTTTAAAAGGCTAATTGATCAGTAGAAAACCCTTTTGTAATTATGTTAGGACAGCTGAAAACTGTTGTCCTGATTAAAGAAGCAATACAACTGGCCTTCTTTAGACTAGTTGAGTTTCAAGCGCATCAGCGTTTGAGGGTTTGATTACAGGCTCAAAATGGCCAGAAACAAAGAACTTTCTTCTGAAACACGTCAGTCTATTCCTGTTCTGAGAAATGAAGGCTATTCCAAATGAAGGCTATTCCATATATATATATATATATATATATATATATATATATATATATAGAGAGAGAGAGAGAGAGAGAGAGAGAGACAGAGAGAGAGAGAGAGAGAGAGCACATGGCATCACTCCTCTGATTGGTTTGACTAATGAAAGAGCGTCCTTTATTGAATGAATTATGCATTGTACATATTAAACACACCCTCATACAGGTAACTGACAACTAAAGGAAACACCAACATAGACTGTCTTAATGGGGGCGTTGGGCCACCACGAGCCAGAACAGCTTCAATGCACCTTGACATAGATTCTACAAGTATCTGGAACTCTATTGGAGGGATGCGACACCATTCATCCACGAGACAGACCATCATTTTGGTGTTTTGTTGATGGTGGTGGAAAACGCTGTCTCAGGCGCTGCTCCAGAATCTCCCATAAGTGTTCAATTGGGTTGAGATTTGGTGACAGAGACGGCCATGGCATATGGTTTACATCGTTTCCATGCTCATCAAACCATTCAGTGGACCCTGTGGATGAGGACAATGTCATCATATCGGGGCGGCAGGTAGCCCAGTGGTCAGAGCGTTGGGCCAGTACCTGAAAGGTTGCTAGATCAAATCCCTAAGCTGACAAGGTAAAAAATCTGTTGTTCTGCCCCTGAACAAAGCAGTTAACCCACTGCTCCCCGGTAGACCGTCAATTTAAATACGAATTTGTTCTTAACTGACTTGCCTAGTTAAATGTAAAAAATAATTAGTCATGGTAGCCAAAATAATGGCCTGCCCAGCATTTTTATACATAAGCATGATGGGTTGTTAATTGTTTAATTAACTCAGGAACCACAACTGTGCGGAACACCTGCTTTCAATATACTTTGTATCCCTCATTTACTAAAGTGTTTCCTTTATTTTGGCAGTTACCTGTATGTTATACTGTAATGCATGCAATCTTGCACTTGCACTCTTGCACACCTACATTAGGGGAGGGACACATTTCTTTCTCTCTGTCCCTCGGGACATGTCTCTGACCCTCGTTATCTCTCTCTCTCACACACACACACACAATCACACACACACACACACACACAAAGGAAGTAAGATAGGCGACAGAGATGAAAGGTGCCTGTAGTGATTGATTACTCTGTCTTGTCACTCCTTCAATCCCACAGATACTGTATAAGTACTCTGTAGTTCTACCACACAGGGGCACTGAGTGGTCCCAAGGGAAAAACAGAGCCCATTCTACCTCCTATATTTAACCTCTGACAGAAGCTCCTTTTGACTACTCTCCCTCCTCTTCTCCCCTTTCCTCCGCCACCCCTGTTTTCCCCAGCAGAAACACCTCACCTGGCTCAAGTGATTGGAGTGTTGAAGTGTTTACCTCCGGTATGTTGAGAGCAGGATATTCCCTGCCCCCCAAAAATCCTACACCAAAACCTATCCACCAAGCTATGCCGAAGCCCCGCCCTTACTCCAGCCCTATCACGGCACAGATCAATTTATCACCTGAAGCCAAAAGTAACCCTAGCAACCAGAAATGTGGTTTGTCAATTATTCATTTGATCAGGGAAGTGGAATTCATAAGGCCTGTCGACAGACAGACACGCCTGGCACGGTCAGCGATACACACCCCTGTAGTACGCCGTTCAACCATGTGATTTGTAAGGGAGGGTGAAGAGGTGACATGTGGCACTAAGGCCTCCAGTAACTAAATATTCACCCTTATCAACAACTCCAGAACCCTCTAAACATGAAGTAATCCAGGGAATGTCACGCCCTCATGTACAATCAGCACATCTACAGGTCAATTCAAGAGCAGGAATGCAGTGGAAGTAAACACTGTAACCATTGATAACGTCTGGAACACCCCCAATGAACAGGTGTATGATTCATATCTACAGAACTGCATCATGGCAACCTGGACAAACATAGCAACGGGAAAAACATGTGTAAATTGTAAACTGTCAACTTGGGATGTTTTACAACTTGGCGGAAAGAGAGCCAAGAAAGAAAGGGCAAAACATTACTAACCCAAAATGGCACTGGTACAACTTAAACCCAAATCCCAGCTTGAGAGAGGGGTAAATCAACATGACAAAACAAAGATGCCTTGCCAAATGGACCGAGAAACGGGAACAACCACTGGGGAACAACGTGTGTGAAAGATGATACCGAAACGGCTATGCTGGGTTTAACTGTGGCGTGGGACAGGGTTCAGAACACTCTCACAGGGAGTGAGAACAAATATGTTTCTGATCATTCCCCTGCTCTTCTGATGGATCTTCAGGACAGACGCTCTTCTGAAGATTGCCCCCACACCTCCTCTTGTCTTGTGTAAAAAAAATGGATAATACACACACACACACACACACACACACAATCCCAACCCATCCCTACGTTTCTTCCTTCCTTCCATTTCCTTTCTGTCTCCCCACCCACCACCTCCAGGAAGTATTCTAAATGATTCATCCAATCTTTTACAATCCCATATTATTCCACTGATGACAACAGATCCACCTGTTTTCAGCCACAAAGACGTAAGCAGTCTCCCTGGACTCTGTTGGTCGTCATAGAATGGACTACAGAGACAAACCCACTGGCCTGCTGTTGCAATTCATCACCACATGACAAAGAGGCAGAGGCAGTAAGAGCTGCACTGTGGAAGGTCACACCGCAGAGGGCTCTGACAAAGCACGGCCGCGGACTGTCTCGTTACACGAACAACGACGTTTGTTCCCGACAACCTTGAAGAGTGAAAGAATGAATCAAAAGAGAGATGGTCAAAATGGGCTGTTGTTAGCTTTGTGTTCGTAGGCTCATGAACATCACTGCGCACGAATATAATGTTCTCTCTGGGGGAAGAAGAGAAGACAAAGAAAAATACAAAAGGAATGAAAGACAGAAAGAGCGCTGGGGGACGGGACAGAATGAGCAGGGCGCTGCAGCTTAAGCCACGGCCTTTTGAAACCCCCCCACCCACCCATCTTGCACACCTCCTCTGTCCACCCCTCCCTTTCTCATCCACTGTCTGTAAGAGATCTGGCGGGTGGTAGGAGGAGTAGGGTGCCAGGCAGGCAGGGGTGCAGAGGATGGGAGATGCTGAACAGCTCAGAGACGATTGCTTTTTGGGGTATAAAACCAGTTATAGGGACTTTCTAAATTCCTGAGCAGTATTACCTAATACTTTCGAAAAATGCCCTACAGGTAACCCATTGGGAACCCCAACACAAGGGGCTCCAATGTCTAAAGTAGCACAGGATTTATAACACCAGATTCAAACATCGCACTTCACAGCCAGGGCTGTAGTCCATGCAGCTGCTACTCTGTGTGGACCTATCTGTTTGAACATAGAGGACCAGGCCCAGGGTCCATAGAGGAGGGCTC
Source organism: Oncorhynchus tshawytscha (assembly GCF_018296145.1). Classification (NCBI taxonomy): domain Eukaryota; kingdom Metazoa; phylum Chordata; class Actinopteri; order Salmoniformes; family Salmonidae; genus Oncorhynchus; species Oncorhynchus tshawytscha. The sequence continues at coordinate 50,109,619 of NC_056444.1, read as the reverse complement.
TGGTCTGTGTGAGGCCGGAGAGGGGAAGTAGCAGAACAAACCCACTTCAATGGCTCTTTGTGCTCCTGATAGAAAACACCCAGCAACTCTGTCCCCTTGACTGTCCCCCCTGCCCACGTACAACATTACCAGGACAGAGAAGAGCGCCACTGGCTTCCCCCACACTTTGCTCCTCCATTGTCTCCGACACCCAGTGCTCTGTGATGACCTCACACGACACCCACATGCTGGCGAATTCACCAGTCAGCAGCTACACTGGCCCGAATGTGTTTCATGGGGGCTCATCATCGCAGGACAAAACACAGTCTTTTCCACCCTGCTGGTAACCAAATGGAAGTTTGTGGTTCTATCGCTTTCTTCGCCCCTCTCTGAATCACTCGCTTCCTTTTTCTACCAATGAGTCCCAAACCGTATTGCGCAATCAGCCGAGCACAATGATGGTGTCTGTTCGTAGGAATAAGAAGACATTCATAGAGATGGTGTGGTCTGTGTTTTGTGTGAGAGGAGGAAGAGAATGAAAAAGTGTGTAATAATGTGAATTTCTTGGAAGATTGAAAAGGCACCAAAGTTCATCAGAAAGGTAATAATGAGACGAGAGTTAAACATGGATTTATATGATGGCTGTCTATCCGCAGAAGAGACATTTTTCAAAGTCACCAAGTAGCCACTTTACTTTGCAGTGGGTAGCATAGGGCAGACGTTGATAGTAAAATAAATCATAAGAATAGGTATGGACTGCCATCTGGTGGGCATAGATTGCTTTCAATAAATTAATACGATACTTCACCTATAGGTATGGAAATGTGAGAAACATCCAACCCTTTTCAAATTACAACACGAAAGCCTTTACTGACGTTGTTTTAAACAGCCTAACATCTACAACCTTTTGTACAAATGCAAATGTATCACCTGTAAGTAGGTGACTTGGAGCTCGTTGTGTAACAACACAGTATTCATTTGGCAAGACAATGCAAGTGTCTGCTAGCTAGGTGCTCAAAGGTGAATTTACAGACGGTGCTGCAAAGTGAGAAAGCAACTTCAAACGTGAGTGATAGAAGGTATCATAGTCTGACACAAAATATACACGGCAGAAGAGACATTTAGGACAAACTGAATTTACCCTAAAAAGTGGAAGGAGAATAGGCCTGCCTAATCAGGCAGCCTCAATTTACAGCTGGGCGGGTTCATTTGACGTAGTGACGTATGCACCGGATGCGGAAATTTAGCAGCGAACAACAGTAGTTGGGAGCTGCAGAAATGGTGTACGTGGCGAATGGTTAGTGGTTTGTTAATATTGTTGCAATGTATGTGTTTATTGTTTCATTAAAGTCGCTAATTAACATACACATCGTAGTAATTCGTCTCTGCGAGCTCATTATGTCTGCACCTTTCGCTGGAAATGCGAAATGATGCTAAGTAGCTAACATTAACTTACGACAACAAACATCTACGATAGACCGCAGCTAAATATGGCAGGTTGAAAGTTATTTGAGTCTGTTTTATCTCTTTAGCTATGGGCTGTAGAGTGGACATTGGATCATTCTATTGAGCCTGGCTATATAGCTAGCTAGTTACGCTTCTTCTGTGTGTGTCTCTCCAGTCTCCACTATTGATTTGTAGGCATGTAATGTTAGTGAAATAGATAAACCCTGTGTGTTTAATGCTGGGCCTGAAATTAGCACCTGCCAATGCTAGTCACACTGGCTGATGGACCAAGAGGCTAGTTCCAGGTGTTATAGTTTGGATCATCACTAACAAGTGTTCCCTCTCTCATCAGGTCAGGTCCTGGACAACAGAAGCCAGTCTCCATGGCGAATGTCGTTCCTCACTGATCTCTTCTGGGGTGCTGTGGAGTTCATCGGCTTGTTGTAAGTCAGCAATCAACACAGAGGCCTCTGTGCATTTGCATGGCACTAGCATTGCATGTTGCTGTGAAGATTATCATTAGAAAGTCAATTATAGGCCTTGTATACAGAGATAATCATCTGCTTTGATTTTTTTTCAGTTTCCAATCCCTGGTCCAGCCAGATCTGACAAAGAGGGGTAACTCTGGCTCGTCCTCTGCAGGCTACAGTGATGGCAGAGGGTAAGTCCCTAGGGTCCAAACAGAGTGGTAGTCTACTTTCCCCTCATGTCAGGCTGACGTGGCAATCTCAAAACACTCCTAGTGCAAGACTAGTGCTTTGTAATGGTTAAGATGAATGACTTTAGAAATAATTAGTGGCAATATGTAACTTTTGGGCGACCTGACCAAATTTACATAGACATGTAGGTTATAGATATATCATTCTACTTAAAAGCGTCAAAGAAGCAGTAGATATTTTCTATGTGTGCTATTTCTATGCTTCCCGTTTGAGTTTTTTTTGTGTGTTTTTGTATTTTACTTCCTGTTTTGTTTTGTACACCATCTTCAAACAACTGAAACAACAATATATTTGGTAATGGAAAATATACAGTACCAGTCAAAAGTTTGGGCACACGTACTCATTCAAGGGTTTCTTTATTTTTACTATTTTCTATATTGTAGAATAATAGTGAAGACATCAAAACTATGAAATAACACATATGGAATCATGTAGTAACCAAAGAAGTGTTGAACAAATCAAAATATATTTGATATTCTTCCAAGTAGCCACGCTTTGCCTTGATGGCAGCTTTGCACACTCTTGGCATTCTCTCAACCAGCATCATGAGGAATGCTTTTCCAACAGTCTTGAAGGAGTTCATTCCCACATGCTGAGCACTTGTTGGCTGCTTTTCCTTCACTTTGCAGTCCAACTCATCCCAAACCATCTCAATTGGGTTGGGTGATTGTGGATACCAGGTCATCTGATGCAGCACTCCATCACTTTCCTACTTGGTCAAAGAACACTTACATAGCCTGGAGGTGTGTTGGGTCATTGTCCTGTTGAAAAACAAATGATAGTCCCACTAAGCGCAATCCAGAAGGGATGGGCGTATCGCTGCAGAATGCTGTGATAGCCATGCTGGTTAATTGTGCCTTGAATTCTAAATAAATCACAGTGTCACCAGAAAAGCACCTGCATACCATCACACCTCCATGCTTAACAGTGGGAACCACTCATGTGGAGATCATGCGTTCACCAACTCTGCGTCTCACAAAGACACAGCGATTGGAAACAAAAATCTCACATTTGGACTCATCAGACCAAAGGATAGATTTCCACCGGTCTAATGTCCATTGTTTGTGTTTCTTAGCCAAAGCAAGTCTCTTCTTATTATTGGTGTCCTTTAGTAGGGGTTTCTTTACAGCAATTCCACCATGAAGGCCTGATTCATGCAGTCTCAACTGAACAGTTTATGTTGATGTGTCTGTTACTTGAACTCTGTAAATAATTTATTTGGGCTGTAATTTCTGAGGCTGGTAACTCTAATGAACTTATCCCCTGCAACAGAGGTAACTTCTGGGTCTTCCTTTCCTGTGGCGGTCCTAATGAGAGTCATTTTCATCATAGCACTTGATGGTTTTTGCGACTGCACTTGGAGAAACATTCAAAGTTAATGACATTTTCCGGACTGACTGACCTTCATGTATTAAAGTAATGATGGACTGTCGTTTCTCTTTTCTTATTTGAGCTGTTCTTGTCATAATATGGACTTGGTCTTTTACCAAATAGGGCTATCTTCTGTATACCACCCCAACCTTGTTACAACACAACTGATTGGCTCAAATGCATTAGGAAGAAAACAAATTCCACAAATTAACTTTTAACAAGGCACACAGGTTAATTGAAATGCATTCCAGGTGACTACCTCATGAAGCTGGTTGAGGGAATGCCAAGAGAGTGCAAAGCTGTCATCAGGGCAAAGGGTGGCTAATATGTAATATAATTTTTGATTTGTTTTACGCTTTTTTTGGTTACTACATGATTCCAAATGTATTATTTCATAGTTTGTCTTCACTATTATTCTACAATGTAGAAATGAGTCAAAATAAAGAAAAACCCTTGAAGGAGTAGGTGTCAATTTGACTGGTACTGTACTTCACAGCTGTTTAGATGGTACAGTGATTCTCTACACTATAGTAGCTTATTTGGTCACTTACACTGAAATTAGGCACACTGTTAGAGTTCTAGCAACCAGGAAATGGTGGAGCAGTTTCTCCGTAGTGCAACTTTAAGATTGTCATGTTGATGCAGAGTAAGGGTTGACTGATTTCATTTTGACAGTGGACAAGTGTTTCCGGTGTTCTAACATTCCCATGGCTGTCTTCTCCCTTCCACCAGCCCCCCTGGACCCCCTGGTGGCCGGAGGCGGATGGGGAGGATAAACCACGGTGGGGGGCCCAGCGCCCCTCCCATGGGGGGAGGAGGATGAGGAAGGTGAGGGAGATATGGTGATACCGGCCATAGTTGTCATGAAGGTGTCCGCATGCTTCCCCGTCGGAAGAGTTTGCATTTGGAAAGTATTCAGACCCCTTGACTTTTTCTACGTTTTGTTACGTTACAGCCTTATTCTAAAATGGATTAAATATAAAATGTTCCTCCTTGATCTAAACACAATACACCCTAATGACAAGGCGAAAACGAGTTTAGACATTTTTGCTAATTTTATATATTTAAAAAAAAAAAATCATACCTTTTACATAAGTTCAGGCCCATTGCTATGAGACTCAAAATTGGGCTCGGGTGCATCCTGTTTCCATTGATTATCCTTGAGGTGTTTCTACAACTTGATTGGAGTCCACTGGTGGTAAATTCAATTGATTGGACATATATTTGGAAAGGCACACACCTCTCTATATATGGTCCCCCAATTGACAGTGCATGTCATAGCAAAAACCAAGCCATGAGGTCGAAGGAATTGTCTGTAGAGCTCTGAGACAGGATTGTGTCGAGGCAAAGATTTGGGGAAGGTTACCAAAACATTTCTGCAGCGTTAAAGGTCCACAAGAACACTTGCCTCCATTCTTAAATTGAAGGTCTTTGAAACCACCTAGACTCTTCATAGAGCTGTCTGCCCGGCCAAACTGAACAATCGGGGGAGAAGGGCCTTGGTCAGGGAAGTGACCAAGAACCTGATGGACACTATGACAGAGCACCAGAGTTTCTCTATGGAGATGGGAGAACCTTCCAGAAGGACAACCATCTCTGCAGCACTCTACCAATCTGAACTTTATGGTAGAGTGACCAGATGGAAGCCACTCCTCAGTTAAAGGCACATGACAGCCCGCTTTGAATTTGCCAAAAGGCACCTAAAGACGCAGACTTTGAGAAACAATATTCTCTGGTCTGATGAAACCAAGACTGAACTCTTTGGCCTGAATGCCAAGTGTCACGTCTGAAGGAAACCTGGTACTATCCCTACGGTGAAGTATGCTGATGGCAGCATCTTGCTGTGGGGGTGGTTTTCAGTGGCAGTGACAGGGAGACTAGTCAGGATCAAGTGAAAGATGAATGGGGCAAAGTACAGAGAAATCCTTGATGATAACCTGCTCCAGAGCACTCAGCCCCAGTCTGAGGTATTAAGGTTCACCTTCTGACAAGACAATTACCCTAAGCACACAGCCAAGACCACACAGGAGTGACTTCGGGACAAATCTCTGAATGTCATTGAGTGGCCAAGCCAGAGCCCGGACTTGAATCTGATCGAACATCTCTGGAGAGACATTAAAATATGTGCAGCGACACTCCCCATCCAACTCAGAGCTTGAGAGGATCTGCAGAGAAGAATGGGAGAAACTCCCCAAATACAGTTGTGCCAAGCTTGTAGAGTCATACCCAAGAAGAAACAAGGCTGTAATCGCTGCCAAAGGTGCTTGAACAAAGTAGAGAGTAATGGGTCTGAATATTTATGTAAATGTGATATTTCTGTTAGTTTTTTTATAAACCTGCAAAAATGTATAACCTGTTTTTGCTTTATCATTATGGGGTATTGTGTTGATTGATTGAGGAACAAAAACAGTGTAATTCATTTTAGAATAAGGCTGTAATGTAACAATGTGGAAAAAGTCAAGGGGTCTGAATACTTTCCGAATGCACTGTATATTATGATGCCATTTTGTGACGTTTTTATTTGGGACTCCGGTAAGGGTTTTTTCTGCTGTTCGGGGACACATTTTTCAAAGTTGGAAGCACACAACTGTCTGCAATGTGATTGTATGCTGTAGCATTAAGATTTCTCTTCACTGGAACTAAGGGGCTTAGCCCGACCCATGAAAAACAGTCCCAGACCATTATTCCTCCACTGCATTGGGGCAGGTAGCGTAGTGGCATCCGCCAAACCCAGATTAGTCCGTTGCACTGCCAGATGGTGTAGCGTGATTCATCACTCCAGAGAAGGCGTTTCCACTGCTCCAGAATCTGTCTGTACTGGGTCTGAAGTTCAAATGAATGCAGAATATACAGTGATATATGTGCATGCAGTGAGCAAACAAGCTGCACAAGGACTCCAATGGTCCATGTTACAAAGTGGCTCACTGTCTCATGTTTGCATCTAAATGTGGAAAAAAAACGGTGTGCATGTTCTTCAGAGGGCAACTGATGCCACTGAGCCAGATGTCTATGTGTGAGGGGAGAAGCTCCGGGTGGTATCTGATTTTTAAGTACACTGGCATCATAGTTGATTCTGACCTCCTTTTTAAAAAGCAGGTGAAAAAAGTAACTAAAATAACCAAGTCAACATAGCTCATTTACGATTCACACAATCGTTTGACTACAGAGGTAGCAAAACTACTTCAAATCTATGATACTCCCCCACTTAACATACTGCTTATCTAGTTGGGCCCAAGCTTGCTGTACAACATTAAAACCCATTCAGTCTGTCCACAAACAGACTCAAGTGCTTGATAGGAAGCCCAATAGCCATCATCACTGTTACATCCTCAGAAAGCATGAGCTTCTTAGTTGGGAAAATCTTGTGCAATACACCGACGCATGTCTTGTATTCAAGATCCCAAATGGCCTGGCTCCCCCTCCACTTAGTACTTTTGTTGCAACCGAGGACAGGCGATTTTTTTATTATTTTTTTATGTGCTTCAGCACTCGGCGGTCCCATTTCTGTGAGCTTGTGTGGCCTACCACTTCACGGCTGAGCCGTTGGTGCTCCTAGACGATTCCACTTCACAATAACAGTTGACCGGTGCAGCTCTAGCAGGGCAGAAATTTGACGAACACACTTGTTGGAAAGGTGGCATCCTATGACGGTGCCACATTGAAAGTAACTCAGCGCTTCAGTAAGCCCATTCTACTGCCAATGTTTGTCTATGGAGATTGCATGTCTGGTGAAGACCTGCCTTACAACAGGACTACAAGCCCTCAGTCCAGCCTCTCTCGGCCTATTGCGGACAGTCCGAGCACTGATGGAGGGATTGTACGTTCCTGGTTTAACTTGGGCAGTTGTTGCCATCCTGTACCTGTCCCGCAGGTGTGATGTTCGGATGTACCGATCCTGTGCAGGTGTTGTTATTTGTGGTCTGCCACTGCTAGGATGATCAGCTGTCCGTCCTGTCTCCCTGTAGCGCCATTTTAGGCGTCTCACAGTACGGACATTGCAATTTATTGCCCTGGCCACATCTGCAGTTCTCATGCCTCAGACATGTTCACGCAGATGAGCAGGGACCCCGGGCATCTTTCTATTGGTGTTTTTCAGAGTCAGTAGAAAGGCCTCTTTTTAGTGTCCTAAGTTTTGATAACTGTGACCTTAATTGCCTACTCTCTGTAAGCTGTTAGTGTCTTAACGACTTTTCCACAGGTGCATGTTCATTAATTGTTTATTGTTCATTGAACATGCATAGGAAAGTGTTTAAACCCTTTACAATGAAGGGTTTGAATCTGTGAAGTTAATTCGTAAAAAAATCCAAACATCTTTGAAAGACAGGGTCCTGAGTTTATAATGCATCTTAGATGAATTCTGACTATTTTCAGGAAGCGTCTCAAAATCGACAAACTGTACTATCGCCGCTTTTCTATTTTTCAAGAGAATATCTTTTTAAGCCATAAGACTCCTGAACCGCTAATCAAAGGGCAACCCAGACCCCTCTTTTACACTGCTGCTACTCTCTGTTTATTATCTATTCATAGTCACTTCCGATTTAAAAGTTTGGGGTCACTTACAAATGTTCTTTTGGTTTTTGAGAGAAAAGCACATTTGTTTTGTCCATTTTAAAATGGCATCAAATTGATCAGAAATACAGTGTACATTGTTAATGTTGTAAATAACTATTGTAGCTGGTAATATATTACTGCGACTGTGGTAGTGTAGAACATAACTACATTGTTTCGTCTTCTCTGTTCCTCTCCATAGGTAAACGCCTACACATTTTTGTGTAGGCGTGGGCTGTGGCACACCGGCTGCAGACATGTAGCCTAATTTAGGTTGCAATGACGTGCATGTGTGCCAGCCCCCCATCCTCTACAGCTGCCTCTGCTCACCACAGACTCCTGACGCTCCTCTGGGAATTCCTACACGTAGGGTCCAGGGCGGCCGATACGGCAGCTTCCTGTTTCTGACCCCTCTTCTTGTCCCCTTGTGAATCATATCACATCCCTCTCCGAAGCTGTAATATTTTTTGTATCCCACTGTTAAATAAAGTCCTGTGCTGTACACCTGTCCTTTTTTTAAAAGAATGTTCAGAGCAATGATATGTTGAAATGTAATTTACTAGGGGCATGATAAATATAGGTTCACAGTTTCGCTTTCTTCACAAGTCCTTACCAGTACTCAGTCTTGGATCTGCTGCCTCGCAAACACGTGACCACCCGCTTGACAACGTCTTAGCTAATTGCGCTATAGGGAAAGGTACCACAGTTGATATCATTTTACCAAGTTAAATTTGCCTCGTATCTACAAAATGTATTGGCACCTACATATTCTCTGTAAAAATAAAAGTGAAAACAGTAAAAATCCTCTTTTTTCAGAAATAAACTTAGCTTTAATTTAAAATGAACATCCACACAAATACCAAAATAGAAACTCGGAACAAAATTAGATCTAATCCATCACTACGTTAAACTGTCCAAAAGACACACATGCTGTACTCAATATAAAGTACCAAGGGAGATGTTTGAAGCCTACGAGGGTCATCGCCCAGGTTAAGCATTTGCATTATCTTGTGTGTCTGGCAATGTCTTTCTCAATGAGTGTTACCTTTGCCAGAGGGCTACTGTCATTAAGGTAACTGGCTTCTCCCTCTGTTCTGGTGGGTTCTCTTCTCTGAGGTTCACCAGACGGACGTGGCCCTCTCCCTGAGCATGTGCACCCCAAAGTGTTAGCACTCTGGTGGATCCACATCTCCTGGGTGGTGTCCAGGCAGGCCAGCGCCGAGCACCCCCCTCCACAAGACCAGGCAAGGGTTCATGTCCTAGAAAACGCAAAGCAGCCATTAATCACTACTGCTTGCAGAGTGTGTGGCACACTGAAACTTAAACCATATTGTCTTTTATTCTCCCTGTATAACAGACTGGGTATCAAAACCCTGATCTTCAACATGCCTCAAGACTGCGTTAGCCCACTGAGCTTAAGCCTGGTGTAAAAGAAGTACCAGCCAGTGTACCTTGGGTCGTTGGATAACATCCACATGCTCAACCACCCTCCTTCTGCAAGGTGGTGATCTTGTTAAGGATGCATTGCTGCAGGAACACCTGGACCCTGTAGAACAGCAGGGCGCCCACTACCACTGGGATGGAGCTGTACATTTTCCTCTTGGTCTCATTAGATGCTGGACACAAACAAAGACTAAGACATCCCTCTTTCAAAATCTCCCAAATGTGTTACTCACTGCTTTTGAATTCACCCTTACTCTCCCTTCATAACATGATGAATATCATGACCAATAAGGTTTGTCTATTTCTATTTTTTTATTCAAACGTGTGGACCCTTATGTTTATGGCAGACTAAAACAAGCTATTATAGGACAGTGTTTTGAAGCAGTGTTACCATACCATAGCAGTTGATGCTGTGCAGGATGGCTTTGTTCAAGCCAAGCGCTTTGCCCTCAAACTGGGTCAAGTAGGTTGTGTTTATTAAGGATTCATATTTTCCGGAAATTCTACCACGTTTCAATACCGGGAACAATTCATATTTATCCCGAGAATCCTGGGAAATACCACAAAAATCAGAAGTGCCCATTTAAAGGGTTTAATACCAAGATATGGTCACTGCCAGGGTTCTCCCAAAATAAGCTGTGGTGTAAAGTACTTAAGTAAAATTAAAGTGCTGCTTATGTAGTTTTTTGGGGGTATCTGTACTTTACTATTTATATTTTTGGCAACTTTTACTTCACTACATTCTTAAAGAAAATAATGTACTTTTTACTCCATGCAGTTTCCCTGACACCCAAAGTACTCTTTACATTTTGAATGCTTAGCAGGACAGGAAAATGGTCCAATTCACACACTTATCAAGAGAATATCCCTGGTCATCTCTACTGCCTCTGATCTGGCAAATGCACTAAACTCAAATGCTTAGTTTGTAAATTATGTCCCTGGCTATCTGTAAATGTAAAAAAAAAAAACACATTGTGCTGTCTGGTTTGATTCATATAAGAAATGTGAAATTATTTATACTTTAACTTTTGATATTTTAGCAGTTACATTTAATTTTGATTCTTCAAATCAAAATCAAATCAAATGTTATTAGTCACATGTACCGAATACAACCTTACAGTGAAATGCTTACTTACAAGCCCCTAACAAGCAATGTAGTTTAAAAAATACAAATAAGAATAAGAAATAAAAAATAACAAGTAATTAAAGAGCAACAGTAAAATAACAATAGCGAGACTATATACAGGGGGTACCGGTACAGATGTCCCTGTGCAGGCAGGGACATCGGTTAGTCGAGGTAACATGTACACGTAGGGTATTATTATTATTGAAGTGACTATGCATAGATAATAACAGAGAGTAGCAGTGGTGTAAAAGAGGGGGGGGCAATGCAAATAGTCTGGGTAGCCATTTGATTAGATGTTCAGGAGTCGTATGGCTTGGGATTAGAAGCTGTTTAGAAGCCTCTTGGACCTAGACTTGGTACTCCGGTACCGCTTGCCGTGCGGTAGCAGAGAGTACAGTCTATGACTGGGGTGGGTCGAGTCTTTGACAATTTTGGGGGGGCTTTCCTCTGACACTGCCTGGTATAGAGGTCCTGGATGACAGGAAGCTTGGCCCCAGTGATGTACTGGGAGGCCGAGCAGTTGCAATACCAGGCAGTGATGCCCGATGGTGCAGCTGTAGAACCTTTTGAGGATCTGAAGACCCATGCCAAATATTTTCAGTCTCCTGAGGGGGAATAGGTTTTGTTGTGCCCTCTTCACGACTGTCTTGTTGTGCAAACAAACCATGTTAGTTTGTTGGTGATGTGGACACCAAGGAACTTGAAGCTCTCAACCTGCTCCACTACAGTTTAGTCCCAGGGTCCATAATTTAGTGATGAACTTTGAGGGCACTATGGTGTTGAACGCTGAGCTGTAGTCAATGAATAGCATTCTCACATAGAGGTTCCTTTTGTCCAGGTGGGAAAGGGCAGTGTGGAGTGCAATAGAGATGGCATCGTCTGTGGATCTGTAAGTGTGGTATGCAAATTGGAGTAGGTATATTTAAAAACAAATACTTTAAAGACTTTTACTCAAGTAGTGTTTGACTGGGTGACTTTCACTTTTGCTTGAGTCATTGTCTATTAAGGTATCTTTACTTTTACTCAAGTATGATAATTGGGTACTTCCTCCACCACTGAAAATAAGACTGTCGCTGCGCCACGATGTGAAGATTTCACAGCAAACGAAACTGATATTTAGTAATGATTGAGTAACTTTGATCGCCAAATATGATGAGCTGAATTGCGAAACAGGCCGTTCATAAATTCCAAGCATTATCATGTGCATCAATTAATTCAGCGCATTTCAGCAGTAGGCTTAGGCTATCTCGACACAGAGTTTACCCCGAGCAGGCTATAGCGTTGTCGAATCATGTAACGGCAGTCAAAACAAAAGTCAAATGACCAAAGTTGCTAAACTTGGTAGATAAACCAACAGCGATTGACAGAATCTCTCATATTTTACTTAATCAAGTTGATGATTATACAGATTGTGCACCCCCTCCCAAAAATGCACCCCCCTCCCCAATGTAAAAAAATAATTTCACATGAACCGCTTCTTGTACAGTAAAATAAATGCAACGCCCTTCCCTCCTCATATAATTAACCTCAAATAATGTTTACAACCACAAATAAGAATAACTGTAGCTGTGTTTATAAACATGGATATCGACTTTATCACTTCAGCATGCTTTTGCTTGGGATGTGTCTGGCAGGCATTAGCAGTAGGGACTCTCAAAGCAGGATTTACCATCCTTTCTCCCCTACCTCTGGGATGGTTGCACGACGGGGAGAATGTTGGACTACCTACTGGTAACTAACATTTTTGATCCGTCTCGTTTGATCCTAATCTTATTTCAAATGCTCACACAGACGTTTTTCCATTCAGTCGAAGAAATAGTGGCTTATTACCACCGCGGTATTGTAAACACATAGTGGCCGGTGAGTGTGCTTGTTTGAAGAATGTCGGCCAAAATCCATATTTGTGCTTCTTCAAAAGAGCTTGGACAGCACAACTGGAAACCCCTGTCTGCCTTGACATTTCTACCTGGGAGAGACCTTGCTGATGCAGTATAACTACCTTGTGAAACATGGTTTCTCTACCCTTAAACTTGTTCTGAACACCTCCAAAACAAAGATCATGTGGTTTGGTAAGAAGAATGCCCCTCCTCCCACAGGTGTTATTACTACCTCTGAGGGTTTAGAGCTTGAATTCATCACCTCATACAAGTACTTGGGAGTATGTCTAGAAGGTATACTGTCCTTCTCTCAGCACATATCAAAGATGCAGGCTAAAGTTAAATATAGACTTGGTTTCCTCTATCGTAATCGCTCCTCTTTCACCCCAGCTGCCAAACTAACCCTGATTCAGATGACCATCCTACCAATACTAGATTACGGAAACATAATTTATAGATCAGCAGGTAAGGAAGCTCTCGAGCGGGTAGATGTTCTTTACCATTCGGCCATCAGATTTGCCACCAATGCTCCTTATAGGACACATCACTGCACTCTATACTCCTCTGTAAACTGGTCACCTCTGTATACCCTTCGCAAGACCCACTGGTTGATGCTTATTTAGAAAACCCTCTTATGCTTCACTCCCCCCTTATCTGAGGTATTTACTGCATCCCTCATCCTCCACATACAACACCCGTTCTGCCAGTCACATTCTGTTAAAGGTCCCCAATGCACACACACATCCCTGGTCGCTCCACTTTTCAGTTCGCTGCAGCTAGCGATTGGAACGAGCTGCAACAAACACTCAAACTGGACAGTGTTATCTCTTCATTCAAAGACTCAATCATGGACACTCTTACTGACAGTTGTGGCTGCTTTGTGTGATGTATTGTTGTCTCTACCTTCTTGCCCTTTGTGCTGTTGTCTGTGCCCAATAATGTATGTACCATGTTTTGTGCTGCTACCATGTTGTGCTCATGCCATGTTGTGTTGTCATGTGTTGCTGCCTTGCTATGTTGTTGTCTTAGGTCTCGCTTTATGTAGTGTTGTGTTGTCTCTCTTGTTGTGATGTGTGTTTTGTCGAGTATATATATATTGTATTTATTTTAAATTTTTAATCCCAAGCCCCCGTCCCCGCAGGAGGCCTTTTGCCTTTTGGTAGTCCGTCATTGTAAATAAGAATTTGTTCTTTAACTGACTTGCCTAGTTAAATAAAGGTTAAGTCATGTTTGTTTATTTAGTCTACTCAGTGACACCCACAGAACACAACTGTGAAGTGATTAAACAAATATTAGCATAGTAGCTCATATTGCGGGACTCTGAAACCACTGTGAAATGAGCCACATTAATCGTACCAGTCAACCTACTATGTGTAAGTTAACTGAAGCTAAGGTACACATGTCTAAATGGATGACTGATTCTTGCCTGCATTTAAATATTGACAAGACTGTTTTTATGTACTTCTCTAAGAAATCCATTGATTCTTCCCAATGAGCTGTTGTTGTTAATGTGGAGAATCTAAAAGTTGCGTCTAACCTCAGGTATTTCGGTCGTCATTTTGGACTCCAACTTGACATTTAAAGAAACATTTGAAGGAGGTGCTTAACACGGTCAAGTTTGTATTGTCCAACTTTAGGTTTATAAGACCTTACCTTGCTCTAGAGGCCGTCAAACTATATATGCATGCTATGATCTTCTCACATCTGAGATATTGCCTGATGCTGGTCACAAGCAGGAGCTTCTATTCTGAAACCAATTGAATCACTATACAAACAAACACAAGATTTTTTGATAACGAACCAAACAGTTACCACCATTTTCATATCATTCACAGACATAATTTATTCAGTCTGGATAGCTTTAAGTGGTATGTAGATGCTTGTCACCTCCAGGATAACAAGGGCAGTAACTAGAGGGGATTGTGTTGTCCCTTTTCGACATAGCAAATTCAGTCAATCGGCCTTCTCTGTTAGAGCTGCAATATACTGGAATGCAAAGCCCATGGACTTGAGAAGCTGCACTGATTATTGTACTTTTACAATTAAATTGAAAACATGGCTCAAATCTATCCATACCTGTACACATGAGTTATCTGTGGCTCCTCATATTTAAGACAACAGTTGATGATAGTGTTTTTATTGCAAACAACTTCTTGTTAGATTGACATATTAATGGATGTAATGTGTTTGTATTTTGTATTGTTTTAATATTTGCATTGTGTCTGTGTACTTGCCCTTACCTGCCCTGGGACCATGGGTGCAAATGAGCTATTGGCTAATGTTGCATTATTGTAATGTTGATGTTGATTAATGTACCAGTCGCTTGCTGCTGAAAACTTGAAAAGAGGAGTGACCTAGGCACCGCTAACTAGCTAGCCATTTCACATCGGCCACACAAGTGTACCTACAAGTGTACCCCCCCTCCCCCAATTTAGATAATTGTAAGTTAATTTAATATACTGTTTGGGATAGGGGGCAGCATTTTCACGTTCATTTTCACATTTCACGTTCTAACTCAGGCCCAGAAGCTAATATATGCATATTATTAGTAGACTTGGATAAAACAACTGTGTCTATGGGGTCATATTGCACTTCCTAAGGCTTCCACTAGATGTCAACAGTCTTTAGAACCTTGTTTGAGGCTTCTACTGTGAAGGGGGAGAGAATGAGAGCTGTTTCAACCAGAGGTCTGGCAGAATGCAATGAGCTGATCACGCACATGCCTGTTAGAGCGACCTGCATTCCATTGCATTTCTAAAGACAAAGGAATTCTCATGTTGGAACATTATTGAAAATTTATGTTAAAAACATCCTAAAGATTTATTCAATACATCGTTTGACATGTTTCTACGAACTGTAATAAACTTTTTGAACTTTTCGTCTGAACTTTCGCCTGGACTTGCCCACGCCTCGTGAGTTTGGATTTGTGAACTAAACTCGCTAACAAAAGGAGCTATTTGGACATAAATGATGGACTTTATCAAACAAAACAAACATTTATTGTGGAACTAGGATTCCTGGGAGTGCATTCTGATGAAGATCATCAAAGGTAAGTTAATATTTATAACACTATTTCTGACTTTTACTGACTCCACAACATGGCGGGTATCTGTATGGCTTGTTTTTGTGTCTGAGCGCTGTACTCAGATTATTGCATGGTTTGCTTTTTCCGTAAAGATTTTTTGAAATTTGACACAGCGGTTGCATTTTGGATATATATCTATAATTCTGTGAATAACACTTGTATCTTTTATCAAAGTTTATGATGAGTATTTCTGTAAATTGATGTAGCTCTCTGCAAATTTGCCGGATGTTTTCGAGGCACAACATTACTGAACATAACACGCCAATGTAAACTGAGATTTTTGGATATAAATATGAACTTTATCGAACAAAACATACATGTATTGTGTAACATGAAGTCCTATGAGTGCCATCTGATGAAGATCATCAAAGGTTAGTGATTAATTTTATCTCTATTTCTGCTTGTGACTCATCTCTTTGGCTGGAAAATGGCTGTATGTGTTTTTGTGACTAGGCTCTGACCTAACATAATCATATGGTGTGCTTTCGCTGTGAAGCCTTTTTAAAATCGGACACTATGGGTGGATCAACAAGAAGTTAAGCTTTAATTTGGTGTATTGTACTTGTGAATGTATGAAAGTTAAATATTTCAAAAAAATATTTTTGTATTTCACGCTCTACCTTTTCAGTGGATGTTGTCGAGGGGATTCAGAGGATGTTTTCAGCGGATGTTGTCGAGTTCCGCTAGCGAAACCCCTAGCCCTAACAAGTTTTAAATGCTAATCAAATACAAATCAAATTTACATTCAATGCATTAAATGTATTTAAAATTGTTCCAATTCAGATCATTTTAAATATACTTAAAATATGTTAATAAAGTATGATGTAAGTATATGTAAATATATATATTTTTTTCGCTTGGGTAGGTCTCCCTTCTGACAGAAACATTATATGTGTGTGTGATAATGTTAGTCTAGTGCAGGGTTGTGGGCTCATTATAACTACAGTATATACTATACTTGTAGTGTTGCACGGTATACAGATACCACTCACCTGCTTCTCTCAGCATCCCATACCAGCCCCACTAACCTGCTTCTCTCCGTCTGCTCTCCGTCCATTTCTCCGTCAGTTTAAAAATATATATAATTTAGCCGTTTAGGCCGAGCGGAGATGCAGATCCTGATGAGTCTTCTATTGTTAGATTTGTACATTTGTTACAGCTCGCAAAGCGAGCAATGTTGATACATTGTACAATTTCATTGCCTGTTATAACCAAGAGCACATACCAGGCTGAGTAGACTGCATGACAGTGCAAGTTCACTGTCATGCAGACTCTGAATGTCAGAGAGTGAAAATGGAGCACCGCTTTGCGACAAGCATGCTTGCAGCTTTACAGCAAAGGAAACGGCTTGTCTCTAGCCAAAATGGAGATGCCTTTTTTTCTATTGGGATTCGCTCACATTTTGTATACTTTATAAGGTTATAAAATTGCAAACAGATAGGCCTATATGTGAAAAAAGATAGAAACTGCTCCTTATAAATTATATTGTGTAGACATACAGTAAGACTAATTTCTCTTGAAGCAACCAAACATATGATAAATGGGATGACTTATTTCTCTATTGATTGGATTTTCTTGAGGTTTGTTGTTTCTTGTGGTCTGTTTATGTCTCATAAGAGCAGATCCTTAATAATGCTCACCTCATAGAAACAAATTATTAGTTGATTACACTAGTACTGATGCATAGTGCTAGGGATCCCAAGTGGCACAGCATCTCAGGGCATCTCAGCATCTCAGGGCAAGAGGTGTCACTACAGTACCTTGTTCAAATCCAGGCTGCATCACATCTGTGATTTGGAGTCCCATAGGTGTTTAATTGGCCCTGGGTTGTACACTGTAAATAAGAATTTGTTCTTAACTGACTTGCTTAGTTAAATAAAGTTTTTTTTTTTTTTAAATGTGCTGACACACACTCCGCAGTAGTTGGGAAAGGTATCACACCTACTGACTCAGGGTAGCAGGGGAACGGGTAGGAGGCCCAGACAATGATAATGATGTTTCTAATACCTCTATAATGAATTGCTGTGCTGTAAACATATGCTTGAAAAATAATACAAGTACAAATAAAACAGGATATAACCAGTATCCCCTCAAGGAAAGATGACAATGGTGATGATGAAGATGATAGTAGTTCAGCTAACTCTGTCTCAGAGAGGGGTGAGGTGACAGAGGATGTGGTTAACATCAGCTGAAAAACAGTAGGCCAGGTAGTTTGTGTGTGTGTGTGTGTGTGTGTGTGTGTGTGTGTGTGTGTGTGTCTCTCTTTCCATCTCTCTTGCACCTATTCTCATCTCAAAGTCTTGGTCTGAGTAGACAGGAAGTGAAGTTGACGGGCACAGGCTATAATTGACAATATAGTTTAGAGAGCGTTAGTGATCGACACGTCGAAATGGAACGCACCTATCTTCTAACCTGTGAGTCCCTTTATTGTTTGATATCTACTGCACAGTGCCCTCCTTAATTTTGGCTCTTTTTTGAAATTATACAATGATTATGAGGTTAGAGTGCAAACTGTCGGCTTTAATTTGAGGGTATTTTCATCCATATTGGTTAAACCGTTTAGAAATGACAGCAGTTTTTGTACGTAGTCCCCCTATTTTTGGGGAGAGGGTAGATCAGCTTTAGGAGTGTGGTGGAGTGCTGCATCAGATCACCCGACCTCAACCCAATTGAGATGGTTTGGGATGAGTTGGACCGCAGAGTGAAGGAAAAGCAGCCAACAAGTGCTCAAAATATCTGGTAACTCCTTCAAGACTGTTGGAAAAGCATTCCTCATGAAGCTGGTTGAGAGAATTCCAAGAGTGTGCAAAGCTGTCATCAAGGCAAAAGGGTGGCTACTTTGAAGAATCTCAAATATAAAATATATTTTGATTTGTTTTCTACATGATTCCATATGTGTTATTTCATACAATGTAGAAAATAGTCCAAATAAAGTAAAACCCTTGAATGAGTAGTTGTGTCCAAACTTTTGACTGGTACTGTATATATATATATATTTTTTAAATATTTTATTATATATTTTCCTTTACAATTTCCCCCTAACCCTACCTCCCCTAATTGGAGTAAACTAATGGACAACAATACTTAGGCTTCTACTTCCAGCTTATACATACTATATACATTTTACGGACATGGTACACAGACAGGGGACATTGTATATTAGTTGTATATCTATTTTTAAAGTGCTAACCTCCCCTGTTATTGTAACGGAGCGAGGTTAGCAAGTTTTGGGGATGCGATATTTGTAAGTCTGTAACTTTCTCACTCATCATTATTCACGATTCATTCAGGACTATCCGTAATCATGGTAACATACACATTAATGTAAAAGTGTTTATAAACATATTCTATTTACAATTAAAAGGGATGAAAAAATGACACAATACATTATTTACCATTCATTTCTATTGGGCACATAATACTCTGAAACACAAGCCAAACAAACAGCAAATGCATCCAACAAGTTTGTAGAGTCACAAGCTTGACTTAATCATTGCATGCTTGGAATATGGGACCAAATACTAAACTTTGGACTACTTTAATACACATGCACTGAGTGTACAAAACATTAAGAACACCTGCTCTTTCCATGACATTGACTGGCCAGGTGGCTGAATCCAGCTGACGGCCATGATCCCTTATTGATGTCACCTGTTAAATCCACTTAAATCAGTGTAGATGAAGGGGATGAGACAGGTTATTAAAGAAGGTTTTTATGACAATTGAGACATTTTGAAAAATATTTTTAAATACAAACATACAGTCAATAATACAGTAGAAAAAGTCTATATACAGTGTTTGCAAATTAGGTAAGATAAGGGAGGTAAGGCAATAAATAGGCCATGGTGGCAAAGTAATTACAATATAGCAATAAAACACTGGAATGGTAGATGTGCAGAAGATGAATGTGCAAGTGGAGATACTGGGGTGCAAAGGAGCAAGATAAATAAATAAATAAATACAGTATGGGGATGAGGTAGTTGGATGGGCTATTTACAGATGGCTATGTGCAGGTGCAGTGATCTGTGAGCTGCTCTGACAGCTGGTGCTTAAAGCTAGTGAGGGAGATAAGTCTCCAGCTTCAGTGATTTTGCAGTTCGTTCCAGTCATTGGCAACAGAGAACTGGAAGGAAAGGCGGCCAAAGGAGGAATTGGCTTTGGGGATGACCAGTGAGATATACCTGCTGCAGCGACATGGATTGTATATGTGTACCATTCAGAGAGTAAATAGGCAAGATTAAAGATTTAAGGTCCTTTGAACGGGGTATGGTCGTAGGTGCCAGGCGCACCGATTTGTGTCAAGAACTGCAATGCTGCTGGGTTTTTCACGCTCAACAGTTTGCCCTGTGTATTAAGAATGGTCCACCACCCAAAGGACATCCAGCCAACTTAACACAACTGTGGGAAGCATTGGAGTTAACATGGGCCAGTTCAATATTAGGAAGGTATTCTTAATGTTTGGTATACTCAGTGAATACAGTGTAAGTGAATTTGTCCTAATACTTTTGGTCCCCTAAAATGTAAAACAAGAAGTGCTGTAATTCCTAAACGGTTCGCATGATATGGATGAAAATACCCTGAAATTAAAGCTGAAAGTCTGCACTTTAACCTCATAGTCATTGTATTATTTAATTGTATTATTTCACAATAATTCCGGGGGGCACAGCATATGGTTTAATATCCAGTGCTTGATTTTAGCAGGCGCTCACCGGAACTGAGTACTGGCACCTCAAATGTTTTACTGCTTGAGTTCCTGCAGATTTATAGATGTCACACTCATCATAATGATTGGACCAAGATGCAGCGTGGTATGTTTCCATCCTTTATTTTGGAAATTAAAACTTCAAAGAACCAAACAACAAAACAAACAAATGAAACATGAAGCTAGACTAATGCTCACAGGCAATAATAGACAAGATCCCACCAAGCACAAATGGGAAATGGCTACCTAAATATGATCCCCAATCAGAGACAACGATAAACAGCTGCCTCTGATTGGGAACCATACCAGGCCAACATAGATATGAAATTCCCCTAGATAACCCACCCTTAATCACACCCCAACCTAAGCAACATAGAGAATAAACAGCTCTCTATGGTCAGGGCGTGACAGTCCTCCCCCCAAAGGTGCGGACTCCGACCGCAAAATCTGACTCAATAGGGGAGGGTCCATCTACCATCGGGTGGGCATCTACCGTCGGGGGCGGCTCCGGTGGGCATTCTATGATTTTGTATTTCTATGTTTTGGCCGGGTATGGTTATCAATTAGGGACAGCTGTCAATCGTTGTCTCTGATTGGGAACCATACTTAGGTAGCCCTTTTTCCCTTCTTTCTTTGTGGGGAGTTGACTTTGTTTATGGCACATAACCTTTAGCTTCATGGTTTGTTTTGTAGTGTTTATTGTTTTGTTCAGCGTCTTTTCTAATATAAAGAGAATGAACGTTCACCACGCTGCACCTTGGTCCTCTTCATTCAACGGACGTGACAATAAACAGCTCTCTATGGTCAGGGTGTGACAATAGAATATTTGCTCAAAAGTACTGTGCAGTTCCTGCACCTATAAACAGTACCGGCACCTATTTTAGTTCAAGTCAAGCACTGTTAATATCTATATGGTTTAATATCTGCATGGTTTAGTATCTGTATGTTTTAGTATCTGTATGGTTGAATGCAGTATCTGTATGGTTGAATAGCCAGCAGCATACCACCCTGCATACCACAGCTAGCTTGCTTCTGAAGCTAAGCAGGTTTGGTCCTGGTCAGTTCCTGGATGGGAGACCAGATGCTGCTGGAAGTGGTGTTGGAGGGCCAGTAGGAGGCACTCTTCCCTCTGGTCTAAAAGAAATATCCCAATGGCCCAGGGCAGTGATTGGGGACACTGCCCTGTGTAGGGTGCTGTCTTTCAGATGGGACGTTAAATGGGTGTCCTGACTCTCTGAGGTCATTAAAGATCCCATGGCACTTATTGTAAGAGTAGGGGTGTTAACCCTGGTGTCCTGGCTAAATTCCCAATCTGGCCCTCAAACCATCATGGTCACCTAATAATCCCCAGTTCACAATTGGCTCATTCATCCCCTGTAACTATTCCCCAGGTTGTTGCTGCAAATGAGAATGTGTTCTCAGTCAACTTACCTGGTAGAATAACAGATATTTAAAATAAAAGTATCTGTATGGTTGAATACAAGTATGTGTGGTAGTTCCCTCTCTGTGTGTTTCAGTGCTGTTGACTACACTGGTATACTCTAGCCTCGGTCACAGGGGAGGTGAGTACATTTCTGTTTATTCATCACAATTGCTCTATTTTCACCTCCCTTTTCTCTCTCTCTCCCTTCTCATTTTATTGCCTCCATCTTAAAGCCGATTTATGCTTGATCCGAAAATGTGGTCAGAGGATTCGTATGGAGTGTGTGACGCAATTGCTGAACCTCCAGACGCATGCTGAGGCCAAATTGAGCTCCGTACCTCATCGCTGTGCGCCTCTCAAATGTGGTAACAATGTGGAGGGATCCATATAGGTCCACATTGACATGATTGCTTGACAGTTGGTGGGGGCGGGAGATCCAGTATAAATACAAACTCACCTCCTTGACAAACTTCCTTCACGACGACTCTGCGCTGCTCGGCGACGCTCAATAAGTATGAAAGTCCTGACGTCTGCCGAGGCTCCATCGCAGTCAATGCTGTACGGCCACTTCAGACGTCGGATTGACCATGCAGAGCCTTTTATTAAATTCACATGTTGTGTTTGATCATGTTCGTACAGGCCCCAAATGTATCAAGTGTTTCAGAGTAGAAGTGATGATCTATGTTCAGCCCCCCCCACCTGTCTATGTAATCTTATTCATTATGAACTAAAATACAAAACTGGTCTCAGGTCAGCACACGTACATGCTTGATACGACTTTTGCACCAGTTGTGGTCTTTTGTGTTTTCCTGGCTTGTGGTTTGGAGGCCTGGGGGTTTCTGAGACCCTGCTGCTTCTATAGCAAGTGTATCCCAAATGTACACAGTGCACTACTTTGGACCAGAGCCCTGTGTGCCTTGGTCAAAGTAGTGCACACATAGGGAACAGGGTGCCATTTGGAGCGCAAGTCATAGAAACTCTGTTTGGACTCACTTCTCATGAAGCAATGGCCACTGCAGAAGACCACAGAAGCAATGATTAGGGCCTACAGACAGATATCCGTTCAATTTGAGTCTGTCTCTCTGAGCTGTGAGGTTTAGGGGAGTTCTACTGGATGGAAACTGTAGATACACATTAAAAAACACATTCGGAATTGTAATCTTATGTACGATGTGTATGTCTGTCTGCCCTTCTCTCTCTCTCTCTCGCTCAGGTCGGTCTCCTTCAGCCTCTCTGAGCATCAGTCCCGACAGATCTCAGTTCCTTGAATATATGTCTTTTTCTCTGAGCTGTGAGGTTCAGGGGAGTTCTACTGGATGGAGACTGAAGAGATACACAGCGACTGTGAAACCGTCAGAGTCTGGAGTCGACTGGGGGTTCAATCAATCCAACTACGTCATCAAGACAGCTAAAACATCAGACAGTGGAGTGTACTGGTGTGAGTCTGGGTCTGGAGAACACAGCAATGCTGTCAACATCACAGTACACGGTACGTCCAGATAGATACACAATAAACTAGAACCTACATATTCAACTGCGGAACGGATCCGGATGGGGTCAACTGCAGGCCCCCCAAAAAAGGACACCATTTTTTACATGGTCGGGCTTTGGCCCCTGGTATCATATAAACACACATAAGACATGGAAGAGTGCATAGAATTGCAGGAAATTTGCTTTAAAACAGAAAATCTCTGCCCCATTCAAAATGTGGAGAAACTGACCGTTTTCTCTCTGCCAACAAGAGGGGTATGAACAGTTTGAGGTCGCATGGGTTGTGAGGTGGAGGTTTGTTACAATGCCAATATCCATCTGGACCTTTTCCACCTAGGAAATGGTGGGACCTTCTCAAATAGTACCTGAGTACCCCTGGACTAGAACCTTCAAACTCAACACTGGACCTCGAAGCCAGTTCCACTGTATTTTTTTCATTCCCCCCTCTGATCAGGGACTGATTTAGACCTGGGACACCAGGTGTGTGCAATTAATTATCGGGTAGAGCTGAAAACCAGCAGGCTCCGGACCTCATAGGGTAAGAGTTGAATAGCCCTGGACTAGAAGCTATCACTATACCATTGTCTGTAAATTATGTTACGATATTATTTTATTCGGATTATCTGATGATGTTATAATTGTCCTGCGTACAGGTGGCGCTGTGATCTTGGAGAGCCCCGCCCTTCCTGTGACTGAGGATGATTCTGTGACTCTGCGCTGCAAATATCAGGCAACTCCCGCTGAACTCACAGCTGATTTCTACAAAGATGGATCCCTCATCGGGACTGAGACGACAGGAGAGATGACCATCCCTGCAGTATCCAAGTCAGATGAAGGGCTCTACAAGTGTAACAACTCTGAAGGAGAATCACCAGCGAGCTGGATGACTGTGAAAGGTGAGTAAAATAAAATCACATGCAGAATTATAATATATATTTTTTTTAATCGTATATTTCTTTTTTTGGTTTAGTTCATATAAATGTGAAGCCATTCTGTATGTGCAATGTGTCCTGTCTTTCTCTCACTCTCTCCCTCTCTCGCAGGTTGGTCTTCAGCCTCCCTGAGTATCAGTCCCGACAGATCTCAGTTCCTTGAATACAAGTCTGTCTCTCTGAGCTGTGAGGTTCAGGCGAGCGCTGCTGGATGGAGACTGAAGAGGTACACAGTGACTGGAGTCGAC
This sequence comes from Oncorhynchus tshawytscha, assembly GCF_018296145.1. Lineage (NCBI taxonomy): Eukaryota > Metazoa > Chordata > Actinopteri > Salmoniformes > Salmonidae > Oncorhynchus > Oncorhynchus tshawytscha. Next base: position 50,085,229 of record NC_056444.1, on the reverse strand, counting down.
TGGGGTTTCAATCACGGTTCCAACTACGTCATCAAGACAGCCAAAACATCAGACAGTGGAGTGTACTGGTGTGAGTCTCGGTCTGGACAATGCAGCAATGCTGTCAACTTCACAGTACACGGTACGCCCATACACAATATTTACATGAGTGTTTGCCTTTGCAGTACCTACATTAGCGTATTATTTTAGGTCAAATAGCTCATCCAGTTATTTATCAATCCATTCCTGGGGGACCCACAGGGTGTGCACATTTTTGTTCCAGCCAACACTAACAGAACTGATACAACCAATCTAGGGATTGGTGCTTGCTTAATTAGTTAAATCGGTGTGTTTTGCAGGACTAGAGAAGAAAATAAAATGCACACCCTAGGGGTTCCCCAGCAATGGATTGATAAACACTGACTAACCTTTCATTCGTACAGGTGGCGCTGTGATCCTGGAGAGCCCCGCCCTTCCTGTAACTGAAGGAGATTCCGTGACTCTGCGCTGCAGACATGAAGACAAGAAAACGAAGGACACGTCCTCAAACCTCACAGCTGATTTCTACAAAGATGGATCCCTCATCAGGACTGAGATGACAGGAGAGATGACCATCCCTGCAGTATCCAAGTCAAATGAAGGGCTCTACAAGTGTAACAACTCTGAAGGAGAATCACCAGAGAGCTGGATGACTGTGACAGGTGTGTGTGTGTGTGTGTGTGTGTGTGTGTGTGCGCACATGCGTGCATAGAAGTATTTTTAAATTGTGTAATTCTCTTTCTAGGCCCAGGGCCTGTGTGGTCCATCTCTCTGCCCAGGCTGCTGTGTAGTCTACTGGTGGTGTCTCCCTACCTGCTGGTGACCATCGTACTGCTGGTGAAATTCCATAGGCGCCGTGCTCAAGGTGAGGACCCTCAACCATTATATGGTGTATACATTTACAATTTGTAACAGCCTTCTATTGTGATTCATGAGTGTTGACAACTGTTGCTTGCATTGAACCATGCTTTAAAGTGTTAATAACTAGCTCTGATTGAGTCATGTTGTAAAGTAGCTCTGATTGAACCATGCTTTAAAGTGTTAATAACTAGCTCTGATTGATTGTTAATAAGTCTGATTGAACCATGCTTTAAAGTGTTAATAACTAGCTCTGATTGAGTCATGTTGTAAAGTGTTGATATCTAGCTCTGATTGAGTCATGTTGTAAAGTGTTGATATCTAGCTCTCATTCAAACCTGTTGTAAAGTGTTGATAACTAGCTCTGATTGAACCATGCTTTAAAGTGTTAATAACTAGCTCTGATTGAACCATGCTTTAAAGTGTTAATAACTAGCTCTGATTGAACCATGCTTTAAAGTGTTAATAACTAGCTCTGATTGAACCATGCTTTAAAGTGTTAATAACTAGCTCTGATTGAACCATGCTTTAAAGTGTTAATAACTAGCTCTGATTGAACCATGCTTTAAAGTGTTAATAACTAGCTCTGATTGAGTCATGTTGTAAAGTGTTGATATCTAGCTCTCATTCAAACCTGTTGTAAAGTGTTGATAACTAGCTCTGATTGAACCATGTTGTAAAATGTTGATAACTAGCTCTGAGCCATGTTGTGAAGTGTTGATAACTAGCTCTGATTGAGCCATGTTGTAAAGTGTTGATAACTATGTTTAGGGGAAACCAGGGAACCCAGGAAGACACACCAAGACCAACCAGGTGACAGTCTCTACCTTTCAACAATAAAAACTAATATAGCACAGGTATTCTGAACCGAATGTGGAACTGGTTTAATGTGGCTGAGGCCAACACCACTCAGGTGAGTTTCTCTACCCTACACCATTACTGAACATAGGTAACACTGAATGCAGGTTAGTCCAATCAGCCGCTCTTTCAACTCCTGCTATTTAGGCCTTCTAGGGCTTGGGACTGTGTGTGCTGCACACTAGCTGTTGCATATATAGAGTTGACTATGCAATAAGGCCCGAGGAGGTTCTGGACAGCCCTTAGCCGTAGCCTTATTGCTATTATAAACTGGTTACCAACGTAATTACAGTAGTTAAAATAAATGTTTTGTCATACCCGTGGTATATGGCCTGACATACCACAGCTGTCAGCCAATCAGCATTCAGGGCTCGAACCACCCAGTTTAGAATTGTTATTAATGTACTGTATATGAAAGTATACACCGCCGAGTGTGGTGTTTGAGTAAATGTGATTTGAGTATGTTATTCAATCTAATGTCACAGACATGTCCCCTTCTGTTTGTTGAGCAGGTCAGCATGTTGAAGAGTGAGCTCACCGGATCACCATAACAATGGAAAGCACGGACTTCTAATCCGGAACTGTGAAACACTGTTATTTCTTAGCTTTTAGCTTTGCATGCTGGTACAATAGTGACAATTTATAAATGTGATTTGTGAACTATCCTTTTTTTTTGTTTACTATATCTTTAAGAAATGTATGCAAAATCATTTCTATGTTTTAAATGTTTTAATCCATGTTTTATGGGGAATTAGTCAATTTTAATCTGGATTCATCTATATCATTTTCTTGGTGCACTTAGTGTTAATTCAGGTGCTATGATATTATAATCAATCAATTGTAAATGTCCTAATTTTTCATCGCTGTACACACACACACAACACAGATTTAGTGTACACTACTTTGATGTAGACATATTAACGTTCTGGTACTTATACAATGTTTATTTACATGTGTCTAGAGTAGAAAACAAAACAAGTCAAGATATCTTTGCTGTTAAGCAATAACCAATGACGCATTTCCTCAGCAAACCCATGTTTTGTACATTTTCTTTCATTTTGGTTACATATGGCATACAAATGTAATGCACCTGGGGAATCCGAATGTCTTTGGAACATCCTGCGAGGCTCATCCTCTCTGAGCATGAGTTAAAGGGGAGAGGTGAATGCAGTTTTTCTCCCTCCATCACTCTCTCTCCAGCCACCACTCTTGCCCTTGGCATGTAATGGCGCCTCTCTGTGAAAGTGCAAACACCTACAGTACATGACGCACACTGCAGGGAGAAAGGTAACAGAACGGACTGATGAGGCAGGAGGTGGGAGTTATCACATGGAGCTCCTTCTGCTGGAGAAAAGTTTTTTTTTTAAGTTTATTTAACTAGGCAAGTCAGTTAAGAACAAATTCTTATTTTCAATGACGGCCTAAGAACAGTGGGTTAACTGCCTTGTTCAGGGGCAGAACGACAGATTTTTACCTTGTCAGCTCGGGGATTGGATCTTGCAACCTTCTGGTTACTAGTCCAACACTCTAACCACTAGGCTATCTGCTGCCCCAACTAACGTGGAGGTGAGAAAATCAAAGTAACCTGTAGTGGGGGCAGTACACAGTGATGTGCTATATACACATCAGAGTGGATTTGATTATCTGGCAAGGGTTTCCCCGGTGGGAGGAGTTTGCACCAGGTGAAAAGTAATTGCATTAGTTTTGGAACCAGGCTACGTTAACGGGCGTGAGACAGATGCCCCGTTTTGGTCAACGGCGACTCAAAACAAAAGTAAAGTAGGTTAAACACATGGGTAGTATTCTGTGTTTTCACACAGGGCCTGATTACTGAAGGGGCTGAAGCCCCGGGGCCAAAGCCAGTCAGGGGTTCTTGAGGCAGAAAAAATGCAAATGTGATATATTTGTAGTTTTTTTTTACTGCAACCGCCTGTCACAGGAACACGCTCTCAATAAGTGTAGATAGCCTCCTGCTGCCACTCTGCTAATCAGATGGGGGAGGAGAGGAGGTATGGGGCCCACCTGAGTAACTAGGGGGCCCTGCCTTGGTTGGGTTACTGATTAATAAAAATATGATTTAACTGCATAATAAATAAATATGAGTACGCGACTGGTAAATTGTGTGAGATTGTGTCGATTTATAATCCAATCAGAAAACGTAACCAATTATGGCACCAGTACGCAACGCGGTTTTCGTTGTCTACCGTGACCGTGCGAGAAAGAAATATATTCCTAGCTATGGTGGGAAAACATTAGAGTGGCCTGAGCGGGGCCCCGAAAAATTAATTCCAGAAAAGAACAGTGGGAGCAAGAATTTAGACAGAAAGAGATCAGCAATGGGACAGGAAAGACCACCTAATCATTTGACTCTTATAGATCTTCAGAGTGATGTACTCAGGGGACTTGATTTCAAGGACATCATTGCAGATTTTGCTTCTCAGAAAACGAGGAGGAAATGCTTTGAAGGTAAGCCATTACACTTTCTGTAAAAATGCACTGCATAGGCCTAATGCTCGCCCGCTGGAGAGGTTTTGTCCAGCTGGTGGGTGCTGAAATGGCAGAGGCCGCGCTCCTGTTTTCTTTGCGATGGCTCGTGAACAGTTGCAGTAACTGTCCCGTTGTCCTCAGTCAATAGTGTGAACATGCTGTGTATGCGTGCCATGCCAATGCCTAGGCCCTATTTCATTCATTTATTTTCGAGAAGAGATGCTTTATAATCCCACGCCTTCATCACAGTCAACAACACACATACATTTTATAGTAAGAATATAATGCTATTAAATATTTATATTTAAGGGCTTAAAAAAAACAAAGCTCCGGGGCATAAGATTTGTTAATCCGACCCTGTTTTCACCTGTAAAAGTGGTTGTTTTTGGCTTTATCTGCCTTCCAAATGAACATACACCGCATTCGGAAATTCAGACCCATTGACTTTTTCCACATCTTTTACATTACAGCCTTAAATTGTTCCCCCCCCCCCTCATCAATCAACACACAATACCCCTTAATGACAAAGCAAAAAACCGTCATTTAAAATAATTCAAATAATTCAAATGTATCTATAAAAAAAACAGGAAACATTACATTTACATAAGTATTCAGACCCTTTACTCTGTACTTTGTTGAAGCACCTTCGGCAGCGATTAAAGCCTTGAGTCTGCTTGAGTATGACGCTACAAGCTTGGTACACCTGTATTTCCTCCTTCCAGACTCACGTTAAGCATCTCCAATCCAAAATAAATCTAGAATCGGCATCCTATTTCACAACAAAGCCTCCTTCACTCATGCTACCATACCCTCGTAAAACTGACTATCCTACCGATCCTTGACTTTGGCGATGTAATTTACAAAATAGCCGCCAACACTCTACTCAGCAAACTGGATTTAGTCCATCACAGTGCCATCCGTTTTATCACCAAAGCCCCATACACCACCCACTGTTGGCTGGCCCTCACTACATATCCATCGCCAAACCCACTGACTCCAGGTCATCTATAAGTCTTCGATAGGTAAAGCCACACCTTATCTCAGCTCACTGGTCACCATAGCAACACCCATCCGTAGCACCTTTGGCCGCCTTTTCTTCCAGTTTTCTGCCTCCAATGACTAGAACGAATTGCAAAAATCTCTGAAGCTGGAGTCTTATATCTCCCTCTCTGACTTTAAGCATCAGCTGTCAGAGCAGCTTACCAATCACTGTACCTGTACATTTCACACCTGACTACCTCATCCCCATATTATTACTTACCCTCTTGCTCTTTTGCACCCCAGTATCTCTACTTGCACATCATCATCTGTACATATATCACTCCAGTATTAATGCTAAATTGTAAATATTTTCACCTCTATGGCCTACTTATTGCCTGCCTCCCTACTCTTCTACATTTGCATACACTGTACATTTTTCTTTCTTTTGTGTAATTGACTGTACATTTGTTTATGTGTAACTCTGTGTTGTTGTTTTTGTCGCACAGCTTTGATTTATCTTGGCCAGGTAGCAGTTGTAAATGAGAACTTGTTCTCAACTGGCCTACCTGGTTAAATAAAGGAGAAATAAAACAAATTAAAAAAACATTTGGGGAGTTTCTCCTATTCTTCTCTGCAGATCCTCTCAAGCTCTATTAGGTTGGATAGGGAGCGTTGCTGCACAGCTATTTTCACGTCTTTCTAGAGATGCTCGATCTGGTTCATGTCCGGGCTCTGGCTAGGGCCCTCAAGGACATTCAGAGACTTGTCCCCGAAGCCACTCCTGCTTTGTCTTGGCTGTGTGCTTCGGGTCGTTGTCCTGTTGGAAAGTGAACCTTCGCCCCAGTCTGTGCTCCTGAGCACTCTGGAGCAGGTTTTCATCAAGGATCTCTCTGCACTTTGTTCCGTTCATCTTTCCCTTGATCCTGACAAGTCTCCCAGTCCCTGCCACTGGAAAACATCCCCACGGCCTGATGCTGCCACCATCAGACCAGAGAATCATGTTTCTCATGGTCTTTAGGTGCCTTTTGGCAAACTCCAAGCGGGCTGGCATGTACCTTTTACTGAGGAGTGGCTTCCATCTGGCCTATCTACCATGAAGGCCTGATTGGTGGAGGGCTGAAGAGATTGCAGAGATGGTTGTCCTTCTGGAAGGACAGCTGATATCTCAAAGTGCTGTACAGAAACCCAGCCTAAAACCCCAAACAGCAAACATTAGAAGGCATAATGTTAATGTTACTACTTAGCTTCGGCTGGTGGAGGTCCTGTAGAATCATGTCCAGATAAAGCGGCCGGAGTGAAAAAGTTGAATGAAAAAAGTAGAGCAAGGGAAAAAAAATGTAAATATAAAACAGTAATTAAAAGTAAAAACTGTAAAGTTGGCAGGTAGCAAAGTAACATTAGCAACAAACTGCACAGCAGCACGTAAACAAGTCTACAAGTTGTGACCTGAAATGACGTACTAGATTACAGTTTCTTCTGATAAAAGTCTCCAGTATCAACATTTCCAAGAAAACAAAAAAAGGAGAAGAGAGAATCTGTAGACATGCTGAGATAAAAGAACATACTCTTTGCCAGAATTCAGCCAGCCTTCACAATATTACAAAAAAATAGCATCTGGCTTGTCCAGTGTTTGCTGAACAGATAGAAAAAAGTGTTGTATCTGCAAAAATTCACCTCACCTCTGTCACAGACTGATCTTCCCTGGCTGCCAGACTCTGCTAAGACCCCTGAATTACCTTGGTGTACATTTATACATTATGTTATCCAAGAATAGAATCAACGGTTCAATTACTAAAATCACCATTATTCCCAGATCCCAGACTGTAGCTTTAAGCTTAAGCTGCTGTCCTGTAGCTACTGTATGTCTAAATCAAATCAAATGTATTTATATAGCCTGTCTTAGATCAGCTGATATCTCAATGTGCTGTACAGAAACCCAGCCTAAAACCCCAAACAGCAAGCAATGCAGGTCTTGAAGCACAGTGGCTAGGAAAAACTCCCTAGAAAGGCCAGAACCTAGGAAGAAACCTAGAGAGGAACCAGGCTATGAGGGGTGGCCAGTCCTCTTCTGGCTGTGCCGGGTGGAGATTATAACAGAACATGGCCAAGAAGTTCAAATGTTCATAAATGACTAGTATGGTCAAATAATAATAATCACAGTAGTTGTCGAGGGTGTAACAGGTCAGCACCTCAGGAGTAAATGTCAGTTGGCTTTTCATAGCTGATCATTGAGAGTATCTCTACCGCTCCTGCTGTCTCTAGAGAGTTGAAAACAGCAGGCCTGGGACAGGTAGCACGTCCGGTGAACAGGTCAGCGTTCCATAGCTGCAGGCAGAACAGTTGAAACTGGAGCAGCAGCACGGCCAGGTGGACTGGGGACAGCAAGGAGTCATCATGACAGGTAGTCCTGAGGCATGGTCATAGGGCTCAGGTCCTCTGAGAGAGAGAAAGAAAGAGAGAGCATACTTCAATTCACACAGGACACCGGATAAGACAGGAGAAATACTCCAGATATAACAGACTGACCCTAGCCCTCCGACACATAAACTACTGCAGCATAAATACTGGAGGCTGAGACAGGAGGGGTCAGGAGACACTGTTGCCCCCGGACAGGCCCAAACAGGCAGGATATAACCCCACCCACTTTGCCAAAGCACAGCCCCCACACCACTAGGTGTCTACCCATCAATTCAAGATGGAACTTTATATAATTCACTGAATATACATAGAAATTCACCTGAGCTCCTTAAACTGCTCTTCCCTGGCTGTCTGACCCTGCTGGAACCCCTGTCATCATCTGATCCTGCAAAAACATGATGAGCACTAAAGGGCTGCATTCCTGCGGGATGCCTCTGGGTCCCGACAGAGACCATCGGCAAACGGCATTATTCATGCTGTAGTCGGTCACACAGACGACCTTTGGATGAAAATATTTTTGTTGTCCCACATATTATTTTGAAACAGTCCTCATTCTGCTTTGTATGTGTTCGCCTACCTATTGTACTAAAAGCACATATTTTTCCGCAATATTCACACATTAGCTGCCTCAACTTCAGTAGCCTACCTCTCCGAGTTGGGCGTGAGAGTTCAAGTGCGCCTTGTATGGGTGGTCTCATTGAAATAGAGTACGTTGCCTGTTTACTACAGTGTCTGTAATACATATTGATCATGAAAATAAGTGGAGGGCGCTCAACCAACGTGAGTTGAAGTGCAATCAAAAAATTTAACCGTGACTTTGCTGTCATCCGGGCTTTATCCCATCCACTCCAATCACATGACCAAGGAACTGGATCTCCGACTTCCCAAAGTGACACTTGTCTTCGTTCAGCTTTAGTCCTGACTCTTTGATGGTCTGTAGCACTTCGCTCAGATTCCTGTCGTGTTCTCCCTTGTTTGCACCGTATACCAGTATGTCATCCATCACAACGACTGTGCCCTTGTGTCCTCTCAGGAGCTTGCTGATCTCCCTCTGAAAGATCTCTGGCGCACTGGTTACTCCAAAAGGGAGGAGCTTGAAGCAGAATCTCCCCACAGGAGTGATGAAAGTCGTCAGTTTTCTGCAGCTGGGTTCAAGCGGTATCTGCCAAAAACCACACCCATTGAGTGTGGAGAAGACTCTCGCCCTCGGATAGCTTTGGTGCTATATCCTCCAAGGTGGGGAAGATTAATCTCTCCGGTTTCACTGCTTAATGGGGTCTTTTTAAGTCTACGTATGTTCTCACTTTGCTATTTTTCTTCATCACCTCAACCATGGGAGCACACCATAGGCTCAGTTACTCCTTCGATGATGCCACTTCTTTCCATTCTGTCCAGTTCTTCCTCCGCTTTTGGAAGGAGTGGAAAAGGAATTCCGTGTGGCGAAGTAAGAGAATAGGGGACTGCCTCGGGCCAAAGCTCAATCTTTGACCGGGTTCACAGTTCAGTAGCCCCATCTCTCCAAACACGTCTGTGCTGATCTCATCTGCTCTGAGAACCAAATCCATCTTGTGCGAATGAGGTAGGATATGGGAGCTAAGGCAATAAATAGGCCATGGTGGCAAAGTAATTACAAAATAGCAATTAAACACTAGAATGGTAGATGTGCAGAAGATGAATGTGCAAGTAGAGATACTGGGGTGCAAAGGAGCAAGATAAATAAATAAATACAGTATGGGAATGAGGTAGTTGAATGGATTATTTACAGATGGGCTATGTACAGGGTGCAGTGATCTGTGAGCTGCTCTGACAGCTGGTGCTTAACTTCTTTGGGGTAGGGGGCAGTATTTTCATGTCCGGATCAAATCAAATCAAATTTTATTTGTCACATACACATGGTTAGCAGATGTTAATGCGAGTGTAGCGAAATGCTTGTGCTTCTAGTTCCGACAATGCAGTAATAACGAGCAAGTAATCTAACTAACAATTCCAAAAAAACTACTGTCTAGTTTAAAGTGTGAAGACCTTTAGTCAACTTAGTCTCACTACTCTGCCCGTCGGCTATGTATGCTTGGAAAATAAAACTTAGATAGATCGATAAGACAATTAAATGAATCACTACTGGACACACCTTCCTCCTTGTCTTTTAATGGTAACTCATTCTGTCATAGAGCATTGATCCCCGTTTCCAGTGTCCTGGTAAGCGGGGAGTGTCAGAGTTGTTATCTCCCGTGCCGTTAACTGTCTTTGAGAGAACCTTTTGCTCGAGACAAAATAAGACTACCGTTTATTTTTGAAAACACTCTGTTTTTTGTCTTTTACAATCAAACACACTTCAAAATACACAATTTGTTACTCGGTCACACAGCATAATCAAAAACATGCAAATGCCTTAATGCTCTATAAAATGCCTGGTACAATGATAACACTTATCTCTACATTAAATGCTTTATAATAGTTATTGAATTACCTTTGAGAGATGACGAGGAGACCCACGAGATCAGGAGCAGAGTTTCAATCGGTCAGAGTTCTTTTAGAATTTAGATAGTAGCGACTCCCCTCTAATGGCTGAGAGGTTGACTTGGAGTCGGTGTTTTACTAAATTGAGAGATTCACGTTTGGACTGGATGAGAGAACCCGCTGGTGATTCCCTGCCCCACTGGAATATCGAAGAGTCTGTGCCACACAACTAGGGCGAGGTACTGAGCTCAATCGAGAGGTTAAGTTTCAAAGACTTTCTCTGGATATAATTTGCATCAGTATACAAGCACCAAGGCCACAGGCGAGAGAACAGCTGTTCAATAGTTAAACGGTATATCGGAGAGACCCTTCTCAGATCCAACGAGTTAGAATCTTTAAGTAATTTGAGTCAGGTGGCAATTACCCGAAGTCAAATGGTTGTCTAAACGAATTCAGAATTCAAGAAGTCAGCGCCAAAGTAATGGCAAATGTCTCTTTATATACCTTTTGATTCTCTGCACCCGATCCGCTGCTCCTCCCATTCCCTCAGAGCAGAGAGGGTGATAACATATCTTACAACAGGAAATACTTTTCTTACAGTGCATATATGGGCCTCTGTTTATGACAGAGCCTATTGTAGATCCCTTCAGTAACCACGAGCACAACCGTTCCTTGATTTTAACTGGCGGCTTTATTCTGTAGTTTTAGTCAGAATTATCACCTTCCGTGAGAACTATAAAGTAAATGAAAATACAGTTAAGCACACTCTTACAACCTTATCTTACGAGTGACTTATTAGCTTGGTATAACTCTGAAGTGCTTACATACATAACAGTTAAACCGGCGTTATTACGGGTTCAGATCAAACACGGGTTCAGATTGTTATAGTTCTTCCTTGCTCAGGGAGATGGGAGATGTGCCTGGCTCACGGCTAACTGGTGCTAGCTTCGCGGCAGTGGCGTTAGCCAAAGTCCAGGGTTAACAGCAAGGATCCGGTGGAGTATTGGGCTCTAGCCGTGTATGAGTGTGGTTCGGGTGAACAGCTGAGTAGGCCGGGAAGTGGGCCTCAGGGATAGCTTCGGTACTGGGTGCAAACTAGCTGTAGTGGTCCAGGGATTACGGCAGGAATCTGGCGTTGTTATGGAGAGACAGCTCGATACTGTTAGACTGGCGAGTATTATCCAGGCTAAAAAAACTGGCTGGCTGTGCAGAAGGTAAAAGCCGCTAGCAGTGGCTAACAATGACTAAATAGCTTGTAGCTGGTTAGCTTCTGGAGGTTCTTGAATGTGTTCTAAAAATTAAAAATAGCGATTCCGTATCACATTGGGTGAGGCAGGTTACCGAACGGTATAATCGAATTCAAAATCGAAAAGAGATTGAAAATAAATATGGGTCCAGTGAGTGGTTGGGCTGGCAGGGGACACGGCGATTCAGACAGTTAGCAGTTAGTTGGGGGAATTGTTCATGCTACTTTGTATGCGTTATTTGTTATTTACTACTTTTTTGGAACAGATTCTTATTGGAAACGCATACACTTCAGTTGGTTGTGTTGCGCTGCCTATGTTAAAGAAAATGAAGGATTATCGTATGCGAGGAGTGGTCGGACACCTTTTCAACAGATGGGTGGTCTGTCTGTTCCTGGAACTCCAGTCGGCTGTCTCCAGTGCGGATCATCCGGGTAGGATGTTAACTTGTTAATTGTTTACTCCATGTGTAACTCTTGTCTGTTCACACTGCTATGCTTTATCTTGGCCAGGTCGCAGATGTAAATGAGAACTTGTTCTCAACTAGCCTACCTGGTTAAATAAACGTGAAATAATAATAAAAAAGGGGTTAGTCATACAGGGTTTTTACACAACATTGGTTGAAACTCGTTTTAACATTTTTTTCTCACAAGCGCAGAACTTTTAAATTCTGTAATTTAGTAATTTTTAAGAATTCGAACCATATTTAACAACATTTAACAACCTCCCTGTTGGTAATGTTGGACAACGCACCGGAGACGGCTCAAAGGGGGAGGCAATCCAAACCCAAACTGTTATAGACCTATATCCATCCTGCCCTGCCTTTCTAAAATGTTCGAAAGCCAAGTTAAAACAGATCACCGACCATTTCGAATCCCACCGTACTTTCTCCACTATGCAATCTGGTTTCCGTGCTGGTCATGGGTGCACCTCAGCCACGCTCAAGGTCCTAAACGATATCATAACCGTCATCGATAAAAGACAGTACTGTTCAGCCGTCTTCATCGACCTGGCCAAGGCTTTTGACTCTGTCAATTACCGCATTCTTATCGGCAGACTCAATAGCCTTGGTTTTTCAAATGACTGCCTCGCCTGATTCACCAACTACTTCTCAGATAGAGTTCAGTGTGTCAAATCGGAGGGCCTGTTGTCCGGACCTCTGGCAGTCTCTATGGGGGTACTGTTAGAAATTAGATATGTAGACGGGCGAGTCGGTCAAGGATCGATTCAGACAAGGTGGTAAATTGTATGACAAGCGACAGTTTATTCAGAGTGAAGATATCTAGAACAGCGTAATTACGGCTCCTCCGCTGGTTCGTACGGAACTGCAGGCAAAGAGGCCGTTACAATCAGTACACCACTTATATATAGAACAGAAAGTAGGTTGATTCTGGAAGATCGGATCTTTGGATTGGTTCAGCTGGGGTGTAGTCTGTAGTCTTCCGCCATTGGCTCAGTTGTCTGTCCGTCATCGTAGAATCCTCTTCGGGCACACAATGTTCAGCTACAAAGGAGATTATGTGTGTGTGCGCTGGTTTTGGCAATTAGTGTAATGCGGGAGCTATCCTGTAGGGGACCCCATAAGCTTTACCTTGAGTTGTAGCCCTGTATTAACAATAGTTTGGTCACCTGTATAAGAAATAGCATTTCTCTACAGTACCAAAGGGTTCAATTCTCGGGCCGACTCTTTTCTCTGTATATATCAATAATGTTGCTCTTGCTGCTGGTGATTCTCTGATCCACCTCTACGCATACAACACCATTCTGTATACATCTGGCCCTTCTTTGGACACTGTGTTAACAAACCTCCAAACGAGCTTCAATGCCATACAACACCCCTTCCGTGGCCTCCAACTGCTTTTAAATGCTATTAAACCTAAATGCTTGCTCTTCAACCGATTGCTGCCCGCACCCTCCCGCCCGACCAGCATCACTACTCTAGTCTGGACGGTTCTGACTTAGAATATGTGAACAACTACAAATACCTAGGTGTCTGGTTAGACTGTAAACTCTCCTTCCAGACTCACATTAAGCATCTCCAATCCAAAATTAAATCTAGACTCGGCTTCCTATTTCGCAAAAAAAGCCGCCTCCTCCTTAAAAAAAAACAAAAACCTCCTTCACAAAATAGCCTCCAACACTCTACTCAGACTACATCCAGTTTGCTATCACAGTGCCATCCGGGATGGCCGGTTTGGCTCTGGGGGTGCTTTGGTTCGAGGGTGAGCTTAGGGGGGGACGAAGGCCACTGGAGGGGGAGTTTTCAGTGGGCATGACACGCTGGTCATTGGAGCGGGAGCGCTTTGGGGGCATGAGACACTGACCACTGGAAGGGGGGCACTTTGGGGGCGTGGCACATGACCACTGGGGGAGTTGTACTTCTGGTGGCAGGATGGGGCTCAAGGCTTTGGGCTTGATAATGTCTATGGGACTCTTGCTGAGGGTAGATGGGGCTGGGTATAGCTGGCAGGCAGACGCTGCGTGCAGCTGGCAGGCTCTGGGTAACTGGCAGGGCAGGCTGGGGCTAGGTGTAGCTGGTACCCTTGGGCTGAGGGTAGCTAGCAGGCTGAGGCTTAGGATAGCTAGCGGACTGGGTGTAGCTGGAACCTGGGGCTGAAGGTAGCTGGCAGGCTGGGTCAGGGTCTCTCTTTTTCTCTCCCCTCTCTCTCTCTGGTCTTTGTGCTGTAGCAATTTGTTTACAATAAATTATAAAATATTTGAACAAAAATGTAATGTTTATACACATTACACAATAAACATCTCATAAGTAATAAAAAAAACATGGAATTGATAACTAGTTAAAGATGTGTTCCAGAGGGTTTGTATACTTTTTAGCCATTAACCGTAGTTCTGAAAGTAGAACTCATGAGCCACAACGGGTCCCCGAAAAATTGTGCACAATTGTGAATTTCAATTCGTACAATATGTTATGAATTTGTAAGTGCTTAAGATCTTATTCTATCTTTAATTCACCCAATATAATTCTCTCTGGTGGTCACCTCTCTATATGCGCTTGTCTGTCTACCTGCCTGCCTGTCTGGCTGTCTACTTGTTTGTCTAGCTGTGCTCTCATCTGTCTGGCTGCATGCATCCATGTTCCTGAAATAACTAATAAAACAATTGTTTTGCTATGTAGGCCTTGTGTCTCATAATGTGATCTGCTTTTTTTTCTGTTACAGTTCTTGTTGTTGGTTCAACGGACCCTGTTCGTGGCATAGTTGGCGGGGATGTCATCTTGCCTTGTTTCCTGAGACCTACCACGAGTGCTGTTGAAGAGTCCGTAGAGTGGCAGAGACCAGTCCTAGAGCCAAAAGAGGTGCATTTGTACCGAGACTGTAGTGATGACAATGTGATCCAGAATCCATCCTACAGTGGAAGGACGTCACTGTTCAGGGAAGAACTGAAGAACGGCAACGTCTCGCTAAAGCTGACCAATGTGAAACTCTCCGATGCTGGAAATTACACCTGTTACATACCAACGTTAGGCCACCAGAAAACCACCATTGAACTCTATGTCGGCGGTGAGTCATTTGATTACCAAACACATGGTTCAGATTTCTTTGTCAGTCGATCAAATGCCAACAAAATGATTGGCTAACTTGAATGATCAGCATGTTTATCCTTCCTCTCATTTATTGATTAATGGTGTTATATGATGCATTGGATGTCAAGAAAGGTGCCTGGCCCCAAAAATTGTTATTATGATATCACGCACATTGAGTACAGAGGTCTGAAATCTGTTCTTCTATCTCTACAATGTATAGAGGATGGGACTCCTTCATCCTCCCTCCAACCCACCCAACCGCCCCTGAAAGACCAATCTTGGGAAGTCAGGGGTGAGTTTCCAAAACCTAATCGATTCATATTAGAAATGTCAACCTCTGTACAAACAAAAAGTGATATTTGATGTCATAATTACAATTATTTAATCAAATATACTTCGACATCATACTTTTAAAGGTCCATCAATATCAGGATGATAAATCCTATAAACCTTTTATGTCTTTGTGTCTGTGTAGGTGCAGCCCCTCGGCCATGGCTCTCCATTGTGAGAACCAAAGACAAGGAAGTGGTCCTGAAGTGTGAGGCTGAAGGGTTAGTCTATAAGCCTGAGTTGGTGTTGCTGAACAGTAAGGGAACCATCCTCCCTGCTGATGAACCTATAGAGAGACCCCTGGACTCCGAGGGCTTGTACACAGTGACACGCTATTTCACTGTCCAGAAGACTGCCACCAATGTGTTCACCTGTCAAGTTCAACAGCTGGAGATCAAACACATGAGGGAGACACAGATTCATGTTCCAGGTGAGTTGGTTTTTGATACAGGACTGAATTTACTATGTTGCGAGGAATTTTAAAACCTCCTTGTTGAGGGTTGGAATGATGGCCTGAATCTCTGTGGGGTTATTTACTGTTGCTGTTTTCAATTGTATTTATGAACTATTTAATTTTTTATTAAATTCCAACATACAGGTCATTCACAGTTATGAACTATTTTGAAGTAATCTTTCACACTGTAGGTACTAATGTCTTATGATGGTTTCACGTTACTTGTTTTTCAGACAAAATGTTTCAGGAGGAATACCCCTTGGGATGGAAAGTTGGAATTGGATTTCTAGGGGCTGTTGTAGGAGCTGTTGTAGGAGCTGTTGTAGGAGCTGTTGTAGGAGCTGTTCATGCGGAGAAACGCGGAAGGTAAGTCATGGATGTGTGACCTGTACTTCTTGGTTTTAGCCTTGTTCCAATACTTTAAAGTCACACTCCAGTCTCGTTTTCACCTCATTTATCACCGGATGACATCATAGGGCACCATCAGACCAACACCTTAAATGGCATACTCCTTGTTTCCAAAAAAAAACGAGTTTGGTGAACATTACTGTATTTATACATGGGATATTTTCTTTCAAAGGGAAAAGTAAAAACAAATATTAAAAAAAAAAAATGGAATGCATCTTTAAAATGCATCCTCCCTTATTTGCAGTATTCACTGATCTAATAAGTGACACATGAAGGGCTCCGCTACATAGTAGCTTTCACCAGTCCAGAGATGATACCAATGAATGTTTCAAATGATAGTCATAGTTATTTTACTCAAAGTAATAAGTGTTTAAATGTGTCACTTATTTGACTTTGTTCATGTGGTGTGTTATTAGTCCGTTCTGTAAGAGTAAATCCTGTCTCTCATCCATTTACACAGAAACCAATGGCGGGTATGCAGCGGGTTGTAGCGGGATTGCCCTCCTCCAGGTTCCTGTTCTCGATAACTTCAATGTAAATGGCCATCCTAATGGTGTGTGTGTGTCACAACCTGGAGAATGGGACAGCCAACATATCCTTGATTGATTCCACCAGCCACCCTCGGCGACGTAATGAGAGAGACACTTTTATCACCTACAGTGAAGCCGCTCAACATTTACCATACCAGACAGTCGTGAAGAGGTATGGTATGGCAACTGCTTGGCTTCCGACCACAATGCGCTACAGAGGGTAGTGCGTACTAGAGGTCTACAAGTGTTCAGTTGTCATTGTCCAAAAATATTTTGAAAATAGTATTTATTACCTTGTAAAGTTTTTAATTGTGTATTAAAATGAAAACATGGATTTTTTTACATAAGAGATGTATGTGGTCAGTTTTTTTAATAGAATGCAGCAAGTAGTCCAATTCATCTGTGGTGTTGTTGCTGATGGGAGAAGGGAAAAAAAACACAAAAATGTATTGAAGTCACTTGTTAATGCAAGTTTCAATGGCATTTCATAGAATCAATACCAATTTAATTCTATTAATTTCTCATGTTTCATCAGGAACAGGGAAAATACTTGTAACGAGCTTAATGTTTGCCATTCTGTATGAACAAAAGTTTCCTACCAAGAACTTGGCACTGATGTTCCTGGAGAAACTCTTGCTTGGTTGAGTAGTGGGACAGGAGGGACGCGACCGAGTCTGTGGGTTCTTGGCACTGTGTGGGAAAACATAAATCAAATAGTTACTTAGTAATACACGGTACAATGCAATGTCATATTCCCATATACACCCCACTGTATCTTGTGCATATGCCAAATAAATGTTGATTGATTTGATAATATTATAGTGAACATACACACTTTATGAATTCAATGCTTGGTAACATACTGGTCATAGTCTGACCTGAGAGAGAGGAGGTAGGTAATATACTGGCCTTGGTCTCACCTGAGAGAGAGGAGGTAGGTAATATACTGGCCATGGTCTCACCTGAGAGAGAGGGGAGGTAGGTAATATACTGGCCATGGTCTCACCTGAGAGGAAGGGAATATACTGGTCATGGTCTCACCTGAGAGAGAGGAGGTAGGTAATATACTGGCCATGGTCTCACCTGAGAGGAAGGGAATATACTGGTCATGGTCTCACCTGAGAGGAAGGTAATATACTGGTCATGGTCTCACCTGAGAGAGAGTAGGTAGGTAATATACTGGTCATGGTCTCACCTGAGAGAGGTAGGTAATATACTGGCCATGGTCTCACCTGAGAGGAGTAGGTAGGTAATATACTGGTCATGGTCTCACCTGAGAGAGAGTAGGTAGGTAATATACTGGTCATGGTCTCACCTGAGAGAGGAGGTAGGTAATATACTGGCCATGGTCTCACCTGAGAGGAAGGTAATATACTGGCCATGGTCTCACCTGAGAGAGAGGAGGTAGGTAATATACTGGTCATGGTCTCACCTGAGAGAGAGTAGGTAGGTAATATACTGGCCATGGTCTCACCTGAGAGAGAGTAGGTAGGTAATATACTGGTCATGGTCTCACCTGAGAGAGAGTAGGTAGGTAATATACTGGTCATGGTCTCACCTGAGAGAGAGTAGGTAGGTAATATACTGGCCATGGTCTCACCAGAGAGAGAGGAGGTAGGTAATATACTGGCCATGGTCTCACCTGAGAGAGAGAGGTAGGTAATATACTGGCCATGGTCTCACCTGAGAGGAAGGTAATATACTGGCCATGGTCTCACCTGAGAGGAGGAGGTAGGTAATATACTGGCCATGGTCTCACCAGAGAGAGAGGAGGTAGGTAATATACTGGCCATGGTCTCACCAGAGAGAGAGGAGGTAGGTAATATACTGGCCATGGTCTCACCAGAGAGAGAGGAGGTAGGTAATATACTGGCCATGGTCTCACCTGAGAGAGAGAGGTAGGTAATATACTGGCCATGGTCTCACCTGAGAGGAAGGTAATATACTGGCCATGGTCTCACCTGAGAGAGAGGAGGTAGGTAATATACTGGCCATGGTCTCACCTGAGAGAGAGGAGGTAGGTAATATACTGGCCATGGTCTCACCTGAGAGGAGGTAGGTAATATACTGGCCATGGTCTCACCTGAGAGAGAGGAGGTAGGTAATATACTGGCCATGGTCTCACCTGAGAGAGGTAGGTAGGTAATATACTGGTCATGGTCTCACCTGAGAGAGAGGAGGTAGGTAATATACTGGTCATGGTCTCACCTGAGAGAGAGTAGGTAGGTAATATACTGGCCATGGTCTCACCTGAGAGGAGGTAATATACTGGCCATGGTCTCACCTGAGAGGAAGGTAATATACTGGCCATGGTCTCACCTGAGAGAGAGGAGGTAGGTAATATACTGGTCATGGTCTCACCTGAGAGGAAGGGAATATACTGGTCATGGTCTCACCTGAGAGGAAGGTAATATACTGGTCATGGTCTCACCTGAGAGAGAGTAGGTAGGTAATATACTGGCCATGGTCTCACCTGAGAGAGAGTAGGTAGGTAATATACTGGTCATGGTCTCACCTGAGAGAGAGAGGTAGGTAATATACTGGCCATGGTCTCACCTGAGAGGAAGGTAATATACTGGCCATGGTCTCACCTGAGAGGAAGGTAATATACTGGCCATGGTCTCACCAGAGAGAGAGGAGGTAGGTAATATACTGGCCATGGTCTCACCTGAGAGAGAGGAGGTAGGTAATATACTGGCCATGGTCTCACCTGAGAGAGAGAGGTAGGTAATATACTGGCCATGGTCTCACCTGAGAGGAAGGTAATATACTGGCCATGGTCTCACCTGAGAGGAAGGGAATATACTGGTCATGGTCTCACCAGAGAGAGAGGAGGTAGGTAATATACTGGCCATGGTCTCACCTGAGAGAGAGGGGAGGTAGGTAATATACTGGCCATGGTCTCACCTGAGAGGAAGGGAATATACTGGTCATGGTCTCACCTGAGAGAGAGTAGGTAGGTAATATACTGGTCATGGTCACACCTGAGAGAGAGGAGGTAGGTAATATACTGGCCATGGTCTCACCTGAGAGGAAGGTAATATACTGGCCATGGTCTCACCTGAGAGAGAGAGGTAGGTAATATACTGGCCATGGTCTCACCTGAGAGAGAGTAGGTAGGTAATATACTGGCCATGGTCTCACCTGAGAGAGAGGAGGTAGGTAATATACTGGCCATGGTCTCACCTGAGAGAGAGGAGGTAGGTAATATACTGGCCATGGTCTCACCTGAGAGAGAGAGGTAGGTAATATACTGGTCATGGCTCACCTGAGAGAGAGAGGTAGGTAATATACTGGCCATGGTCTCACCTGGCCAGTCTCAGAGAGAGGAGGTAGGTAATATACTGGCCATGGTCTCACCTGAGAGGAGGTAGGTAATATACTGGCCATGGTCTCACCTGAGAGAGAGGAGGTAGGTAATATACTGGTCATGGTCTCACCTGAGAGAGAGGTAGGTAATATACTGGCCATGGTCTCACCTGAGAGAGGAGGAGGTAGGTAATATACTGGCCATGGTCTCACCTGAGAGGAGAGGACTGGCCATGGTCTCACCTGAGAGGAATAATATACTGGTCATGGTCTCACCTGAGAGAGGGGAGGTAGGTAATATACTGGTCATTGTCTCACCTGAGAGAGGTAGGTAATATACTGGTCATGGTCTCACCTGAGAGAGAGAGAGGAGGTAGGTAATATACTGGTCATGGTCTCACCTGAGAGAGAGTAGGTAGGTAATATACTGGTCATGGTCTCACCTGAGAGAGAGTAGGTAGGGAATATACTGGCCATGGTCTCACCAGAGAGAGAGGAGGTAGGTAATATACTGGCCATGGTCTCACCTGAGAGAGAGTAGGTAGGTAATATACTGGTCATGGTCTCACCTGAGAGAGAGTAGGTAGGTAATATACTGGTCATGGTCTCACCTGAGAGAGAGGAGGTAGGTAATATACTGGTCAAGGTCTCACCTGAGAGAGAGAGGTAGGTAATATACTGGTCATGGTCTCACCTGAGAGAGTGGAGGTAGGTAATATACTGGCCATGGTCTCACCTGAGAGGAAGGTAATATACTGGTCATGGTCTCACCTGAGAGAGAAGGTAATATACTGGCCATGGTCTCACCTGAGAGAGAGGAGGTAGGTAATATACTGGCCATGGTCTCACCTGAGAGAGAGGAGGTAGGTAATATACTGGCCATGGTCTCACCTGAGAGAGGAGGTAGGTAATATACTGGCCATGGTCTCACCTGAGAGGAAGGTAATATACTGGTCATGGTCTCACCAGAGAGAGAGGAGGTAGGTAATATACTGGCCATGGTCTCACCTGAGAGAGGAGGTAGGTAATATACTGGCCATGGTCTCACCTAAGAGGAAGGGAATATACTGGTCATGGTCTCACCTGAGAGAGGAAGGTAATATACTGGTCATGGTCTCACCTGAGAGAGGAGGTAATATACTGGCCATGGTCTCACCTGAGAGGAAGGTAATATACTGGTCATGGTCTCACCTGAGAGAGAGGTAGGTAATATACTGGTCATGGTCTCACCTGAGAGAGAGGAGGTAGGTAATATACTGGCCATGGTCTCACCTGAGAGGAAGGTAATATACTGGTCATGGTCTCACCTGAGAGGAAGGTAATATACTGGTCATGGTCTCACCTGAGAGAGAGGAGGTAGGTAATATACTGGCCATGGTCTCACCTGAGAGGAGTAGGCCATGGTCTCTGAGAGAGGAAGGTAATATACTGGCCATGGTCTCACCTGAGAGAGAGGTAGGTAATATACTGGTCATGGTCTCACCTGAGAGAGGAAGGTAATATACTGGCCATGGTCTCACCTGGTCTCATGGTCTCACCTGAGAGAGGTAATATACTGGTCAGGTAGGTAATATACTGGCCATGGTCTCACCTGAGAGAGAGGTAGGTAATATACTGGCCATGGTCTCACCTGAGAGGAAGGTAATATACTGGTCATGGTCTCACCTGAGAGAGAGGAGGTAGGTAATATACTGGTCATGGTCTCACCTGAGAGAGTAGGTAGGTAATATACTGGTCATGGTCTCACCTGAGAGAGAGTCAGGTAGGTAATATACTGGTCATGGTCTCACCTGAGAGAGAGAGAGGTAGGTAATATACTGGTCATGGTCTCACCTGAGAGGAAGGTAATATACTGGCCATGGTCTCACCTGAGAGGAGGTAGGTAATATACTGGCCATGGTCTCACCTGAGAGAGAAGGTAGGTAATATACTGGCCATGGTCTCACCTGAGAGAGAGGTAGGTAATATACTGGCCATGGTCTCACCTGAGAGAGAGAGGTAGGTAATATACTGGCCAATATACTGGCCATGGTCTCACCTGAGAGAGAGAGGTAATATACTGGCCATGGTCTCACCTGAGAGGTAAGGTAATATACTGGCCATGGTCTCACCTGAGAGGAAGGTAATATACTGGCCATGGTCTCACCTGAGAGAGGAGGTAGGTAATATACTGGCCATGGTCTCACCTGAGAGAGAGAGGTAGGTAATATACTGGCCATGGTCTCACCTGAGAGAGAGGTAGGTAATATACTGGCCATGGTCTCACCTGAGAGAGAGAGGTAGGTAATATACTGGTCATGGTCTCACCTGAGAGAGAGGAGGTAGGTAATATACTGGCCATGGTCTCACCTGAGAGAGAGAGGAGGTAGGTCAATATACTGGTCATGGTCTCACCTGAGAGAGAGGTAGGTAATATACTGGTCAGGTAATATACTGGCCATGGTCTCACCTGAGAGAGAGAGGAGGTAGGTAATATACTGGCCATGGTCTCACCTGAGAGAGAGAGGTAGGTAATATACTGGTCATGGTCTCACCTAGGTAATATACTGGTCATGGTCTCACCTGAGAGAGAGGGGAGGTAGGTAATATACTGGTCATGGTCTCACCTGAGAGAGAGTAGGTAGGTAATATACTGGCCATGGTCTCACCTGAGAGAGAGGAGGTAGGTAATATACTGGTCATGGTCTCACCTGAGAGAGGAGGTAGGTAATATACTGGCCATGGTCTCACCTGAGAGAGAGAGAGGTAGGTAATATACTGGCCATGGTCTCACCTGAGAGACTGGTCATGGTCTCACCTGAGAGGTAGGTAATATACTGGCCATGGTCTCACCTGTAATATACTGGCCATGGAGAGAGGAAGGTAATATACTGGCCATGGTCTCACCTGAGAGGAGGTAATATACTGGCCATGGTCTCACCTGAGAGGAAGGTAATATACTGGCCATGGTCTCACCTGAGAGATAGGTAATATACTGGCCAAGGTAATATACTGGCCATGGTCTCACCTGAGAGAGAGAGGAAGGTAATATACTGGCCATGGTCTCACCTGAGAGGAAGGTAATATACTGGCCATGGTCTCACCTGAGAGGAAGGTAATATACTGGTCATGGTCTCACCTGAGAGAGGAGGTAGGTAATATACTGGCCATGGTCTCACCTGAGAGAGAGTAGGTAGGTAATATTGGTCATGGTCTCACCTGAGAGAGAGGTAGGTAATATACTGGCCATGGTCTCACCTGAGAGGAAGGTAATATACTGGCCATGGTCTCACCTGAGAGAGAGGAGGTAGGTAATATACTGGCCATGGTCTCACCTGAGAGAGGTAATATACTGGAGAGGGTAGGTAATATACTGGTCATGGTCTCACCTGAGAGAGAGTAGGTAGGTAATATACTGGTCATGGTCTCACCTGAGAGAGAGAGGAAGGTAATATACTGGTCATGGAGGTCACCTGAGAGGAAGGTAATATACTGGCCATGGTCTCACCTGAGAGAGGAAGGTAATATACTGGCCATGGTCTCAGAGGAGGTAGGTAATATACTGGCCATGGTCTCACCTGAGAGAGGAAGGTAATATACTGGCCATGGTCTCACCTGAGAGAGGGGAGAGGAGGTAGGTAATATACTGGCCATGGTCTCACCTGAGAGAGAGTAGGTAGGTAATATACTGGTCATGGTCTCACCTGAGAGAGAGGAAGGTAATATACTGGCCATGGTCTCACCTGAGAGGAAGGTAATATACTGGATGGTCTCACCTGAGAGGAAGGTAATATACTGGTCATGGTCTCACCAGAGAGAGAGGAGGTAGGTAATATACTGGCCATGGTCTCACCTGAGAGAGAGGAGGTAGGTAATATACTGGCCATGGTCTCACCTGAGAGGAGGTAGGTAATATACTGGCCATGGTCTCACCTGAGAGAGAGGTAGGTAATATACTGGTCATGGTCTCACCTAGGTAGGTAATATACTGGCCATGGTCTCACCTGAGAGAGAGAGGTAGGTAATATACTGGTCATGGTCTCACCATATACTGGTCATGGTCTCACCTGAGAGAGGGGAGGTAGGTAATATACTGGTCATGGTCTCACCTGAGAGAGGTAGGTAATATACTGGTCATGGTCTCACCTGAGAGAGAGGAGGTAGGTAATATACTGGCCATGGTCTCACCTGAGAGAGAGAGGTAGGTAATATACTGGTCAATATACTGGTCATGGTCTCACCTGAGAGAGAGGAGGTAGGTAATATACTGGTCATGGTCTCACCTGAGAGAGAGAGAGGAGGTAGGTAATATACTGGCCATGGTCTCACCTGAGAGGAGGTAGGTAATATACTGGCCATGGTCTCACCTGAGAGAGAGAGGTAGGTAATATACTGGTCATGGTCTCACCTGAGAGAGAGGAAGGTAATATACTGGCCATGGTCTCACCTGAGAGAGAGGAAGGTAATATACTGGCCATGGTCTCACCTGAGAGAGTAATATACTGGTCATGGTCTCACCTGAGAGTAGGTAATATACTGGCCATGGTCTCACCTGAGAGAGGAGGTGGTCTCACCAGAGGTAATATACTGGCCATGGTCTCACCTGAGAGAGGAGGTAGGTAATATACTGGCCATGGTCTCACCTGAGAGAGTAATATACTGGTCATGGTCTCACCTGAGAGGAAGGTAATATACTGGTCATGGTCTCACCTGAGAGGAGGTAATATAGGTAGGTAATATACTGGCCATGGTCTCACCTGAGAGAGAGAGGAGGTAATATACTGGCCATGGTCTCACCTAGGTAATATACTGGTCATGGTCTCACCTGAGAGAGAGAGAGGTAGGTAATATACTGGCCATGGTCTCACCTGAGAGAGATAGGTAGGTAATATACTGGTCATGGTCTCACCTGAGAGAGGACTGGTCAGGAGAATATACTGGTCATGGTCTCACCTGAGAGGAAGGTAATATACTGGCCATGGTCTCACCTGAGAGGATAGGTCTCACCTGAGAGAGAATATACTGGCCATGGTCTCACCAGAGAGGAAGGTAATATACTGGCCATGGTCTCACCTGAGAGAGAGGAAGGTAATATACTGGCCATGGTCTCACCTAGAGAGAGAGAGAGAGGTAGGTAATATACTGGCCATGGTCTCACCTGAGAGAGAGTAGGTAGGTAATATACTGGTCATGGTCTCACCTGAGAGGAAGTAATATACTGGTCAGGTCTCACCTGAGAGGAAGGTAATATACTGGTCATGGTCTCACCTGAGAGAGGTAATATACTGGCCATGGTCTCACCTGAGAGAGGAAGGTAATATACTGGCCATGGTCTCACCTGAGAGGAAGGTAATATACTGGCCATGGTCTCACCTGAGAGAGAGTAGGTAGGTAATATACTGGTCATGGTCTCACCTGAGAGGAAGGTAATATACTGGTCATGGTCTCACCTGAGAGGAAGGTAATATACTGGCCATGGTCTCACCTGAGAGGAAGGTAATATACTGGTCATGGTCTCACCTGAGAGAGAGTAGGTAGGTAATATACTGGCCATGGTCTCACCTGAGAGAGAGTAGGTAGGTAATATACTGGTCATGGTCTCACCTGAGAGAGAGTAGGTAGGTAATATACTGGTCATGGTCTCACCTGAGAGAGAGTAGGTAGGTAATATACTGGCCATGGTCTCACCTGAGAGAAGGACTGGCCATGGTCTCACCTAGGTAATATACTGGCCATGGTCTCACCAGAGAGAGAGGAGGTAGGTAATATACTGGCCATGGTCTCACCTGAGAGAGAGAGGAGGTAGGTAATATACTGGCCATGGTCTCACCTGAGAGAGAGGAAGGTAATATACTGGCCATGGTCTCACCTGAGAGGAAGGTAATATACTGGTCATGGTCTCACCTGAGAGAGAGGAGGTAGGTAATATACTGGCCATGGTCTCACCTGAGAGAGAGGTAGGTAATATACTGGCCATGGTCTCACCTGAGAGGAAGGGAATATACTGGTCATGGTCTCACCTGAGAGAGAGTAGGTAGGTAATATACTGGTCATGGTCTCACCAGAGAGAGAGGAGGTAGGTAATATACTGGCCATGGTCTCACCAGAGAGAGAGGAGGTAGGTAATATACTGGCCATGGTCTCACCTGAGAGAGAGAGGTAGGTAATATACTGGCCATGGTCTCACCTGAGAGGAAGGGAATATACTGGTCATGGTCTCACCTGAGAGAGAGTAGGTAGGTAATATACTGGCCATGGTCTCACCTGAGAGAGAGAGGTAGGTAATATACTGGTCATGGTCTCACCTGAGAGGAGGTAATATACTGGTCATGGTCTCACCTGAGAGAGGGAGGTAGGTAATATACTGGTCATGGTCTCACCTGAGAGAGGTAGGTAATATACTGGTCATGGTCTCACCTGAGAGAGTAGGAGGTAGGTAATATACTGGCCATGGTCTCACCTGAGAGGAGGTAGGTAATATACTGGCCATGGTCTCACCTGAGAGAGGAAGGTAATATACTGGCCATGGTCTCACCTGAGAGAGAGTAGGTAGGTAATATACTGGTCATGGTCTCACCTGAGAGAGAGAGGAAGGTAATATACTGGCCATGGTCTCACCTGAGAGGAAGGTAATATACTGGCCATGGTCTCACCTGAGAGAGGTAATATACTGGTCATGGTAGGTAATATACTGGCCATGGTCTCACCTGAGAGAGAGGATGGTCTAGGTAATATACTGGCCATGGTCTCACCTGAGAGAAGGAAGGTAATATACTGGCCATGGTCTCACCTGAGAGGAAGGTAATATACTGGTCCATGGTCTCACCTGAGAGGAAGGTAATATACTGGTCATGGTCTCACCTGAGAGGAAGGTAATATACTGGTCAGTCTCACCTGAGAGGTAGGTAATATACTGGCCATGGTCTCACCTAGAGAGAGGAGGTAGGTAATATACTGGCCATGGTCTCACCTGAGAGGAAGGTAATATACTGGTCATGGTCTCACCTGAGAGAGAGAGAGGTAGGTAATATACTGGCCATGGTCTCACCTGAGAGAGATAGGTAGGTAATATACTGGTCATCGTCTCACCTGAGAGGGAGAGAGAGAGGAAGGTAATATACTGGTCATGGTCTCACCTGAGAGGGAGGTAATATACTGGTCATGGTCTCACCTGAGAGGAAGGTAATATACTGGCCATGGTCTCACTTGAGAGGATGTAATATACTGGCCATGGTCTCACCAGAGAGGAAGGTAATATACTGGCCATGGTCTCACCTGAGAGAGAGGAAGGTAATATACTGGCCATGGTCTCACCTGAGAGAGAGAGAGAGGTAGGTAATATACTGGCCATGGTCTCACCTGAGAGAGAGTAGGTAGGTAATATACTGGTCATGGTCTCACCTGAGAGAGAGGTAAAATACTGGTCATGGTCTCACCTGAGAGGAAGGTAATATACTGGTCATGGTCTCACCTGAGAGAGAGGTAATATACTGGCCATGGTCTCACCTGAGAGGAAGGTAATATACTGGCCATGGTCTCACCTGAGAGGAAGGTAATATACTGGCCATGGTCTCACCAGAGAGAGAGGAGGTAGGTAATATACTGGCCATGGTCTCACCTGAGAGGAAGGTAATATACTGGCCATGGGAGAGGAAGGTAATATACTGGCCATGGTCTCACCACCATGGAGAGAGAGAGTAGGTAGGTAATATACTGGTCATGGTCTCACCTGAGAGAGAGTAGGTAGGTAATATACTGGTCATGGTCTCACCTGAGAGAGAGTAGGTAGGTAATATACTGGTCATGGTCTCACCTGAGAGAGTAGGTAGGGAATATACTGGCCATGGTCTCACCTGAGAGGAAGGTAATATACTGGCCATGGTCTCACCTGAGAGGAAGGTAATATACTGGCCATGGTCTCACCTGAGAGAGGTAATATACTGGCCATGGTCTCACCAGAGAGAGAGGAGGTAGGTAATATACTGGCCATGGTCTCACCTGAGAGAGAGAGGTAGGTAATATACTGGCCATGGTCTCACCTGAGAGGAAGGTAATATACTGGCCATGGTCTCACCTGAGAGGAAGGGAATATACTGGTCATGGTCTCACCTGAGAGAGAGAGTAGGTAGGTAATATACTGGCCATGGTCTCACCTGAGAGAGAGGGGAGGTAGGTAATATACTGGCCATGGTCTCACCTGAGAGGAAGGAATATACTGGTCATGGTCTCACCTGAGAGAGAGGGGAGGTAGGTAATATACTGGCCATGGTCTCACCTGAGAGGAAGGTAATATACTGGCCATGGTCTCACCAGAGAGAGAGGAGGTAGGTAATATACTGGCCATGGTCTCACCAGAGAGAGAGGAGGTAGGTAATATACTGGCCATGGTCTCACCTGAGAGAGAGAGGTAGGTAATATACTGGCCATGGTCTCACCTGAGAGAGAGAGGTAGGTAATATACTGGCCATGGTCTCACCAGAGAGAGAGAGGAGGTAGGTAATATACTGGCCATGGTCTCACCTGAGAGAGAGGTAGGTAAAATACTGGTCATGGTCTCACCTAGGTATATGGTCATGGTCTCACCTGAGAGAGAGGGAGGTAGGTAATATACTGGTCATGGTCTCACCTGAGAGAGGAGGTAGGTAATATACTGGTCATGGTCTCACCTGAGGAGGTAGGTAATATACTGGCCATGGTCTCACCTGAGAGGAGGTAATATACTGGCCATGGTCTCACCAGAGAGAAGGTAATATACTGGCCATGGTCTCACCTGAGAGAGAGTAGGTAGGTAATATACTGGTCATGGTCTCACCTGAGAGAGAGGAAGGTAATATACTGGCCGGTCTCACCTGAGAGAGGAAGGTAATATACTGGCCATGGTCTCACCTGAGAGGAAGGTAATATACTGGTCATGGTCTCACCTGAGAGGAAGGTAATATACTGGCCATGGTCTCACCCTGACTGGCCATGGAGAGAGGAAGGTAATATACTGGCCATGGTCTCACCTGAGAGAGGAGGTAGGTAATATACTGGCCATGGTCTCACCTGAGAGAGAGGCAAGGTAATATACTGGCCATGGTCTCACCTGAGAGGAAGGTAATATACTGGCCATGGTCTCACCTGAGAGGAAGGTAATATACTGGTCATGGTCTCACCTGAGAGGTAGGTAATATACTGGCCATGGTCTCACCTGAGAGAGAGGAGGTAGGTAATATACTGGCCATGGTCTCACTGGTCATGGTCTCACCTGAGAGAGAGAGAGAGGTAGGTAATATACTGGCCATGGTCTCACCTGAGAGAGAGGTAGGTAGGTAATATACTGGTCATGGTCTCACCTGAGAGAGAGGTAAAATATACTGGTCATGGTCTCACCTGAGAGAAGGTATACTGGTCATGGTCTCACCTGAGAGGAAGGTAATATACTGGCCATGGTCTCACCTGAGAGGAAGGTAATATACTGGCCATGGTCTCACCAGAGAGAAGGTAATATACTGGCCATGGTCTCACCTGAGAGAGAGAGTAGGTAATATACTGGCCATGGTCTCACCTGAGAGAGAGAGGTAGGTAATATACTGGCCATGGTCTCACCTGAGAGAGATAGGTAGGTAATATACTGGCCATGGTCTCACCTGAGAGAGAGGAGGTAGGTAATATACTGGTCATGGTCTCACCTGAGAGGAAGGTAATATACTGGTCATGGTCTCACCTGAGAGGAAGGTAATATACTGGCCATGGTCTCACCTGAGAGGAAGGTAATATACTGGCCATGGTCTCACCTGAGAGGAAGGTAATATACTGGCCATGGTCTCACCTGAGAGAGAGTAGGTAGGTAATATACTGGCCATGGTCTCACCTGAGAGGAAGGTAATATACTGGCCATGGTCTCACCTGAGAGGAAGGTAATATACTGGCCATGGTCTCACCTGAGAGGAAGGTAATATACTGGCCATGGTCTCACCAGAGAGAGAGGAGGTAGGTAATATACTGGTCATGGTCTCACCTGAGAGAGAGTAGGTAGGTAATATACTGGTCATGGTCTCACCTGAGAGAGAGTAGGTAGGTAATATACTGGTCATGGTCTCACCTGAGAGAGAGTAGGTAGGGAATATACTGGCCATGGTCTCACCTGAGAGGAAGGTAATATACTGGCCATGGTCTCACCTGAGAGGAAGGTAATATACTGGCCATGGTCTCACCAGAGAGAGAGGAGGTAGGTAATATACTGGTCATGGTCTCACCAGAGAGAGAGGAGGTAGGTAATATACTGGCCATGGTCTCACCTGAGAGAGAGGGGAGGTAGGTAATATACTGGCCATGGTCTCACCTGAGAGGAAGGTAATATACTGGATGGTCTCACCTGAGAGGAAGGGAATATACTGGTCATGGTCTCACCAGAGAGAGAGGAGGTAGGTAATATACTGGCCATGGTCTCACCTGAGAGAGAGGAGGTAGGTAATATATACTGGCCATGGTCTCACCTGAGAGGAAGGTAGGTAATATACTGGTCATGGTCTCACCTGAGAGAGAGTAGGTAGGTAATATACTGGTCATGGTCACACCTGAGAGAGAGGAGGTAGGTAATATACTGGCCATGGTCTCACCTGAGAGGAAGGGAATATACTGGTCATGGTCTCACCTGAGAGAGAGTAGGTAGGTAATATACTGGCCATGGTCTCACCTGAGAGGAAGGTAATATACTGGCCATGGTCTCACCAGAGAGAGAGGAGGTAGGTAATATACTGGCCATGGTCTCACCAGAGAGAGAGGAGGTAGGTAATATACTGGCCATGGTCTCACCTGAGAGAGAGGTAGGTAATATACTGGCCATGGTCTCACCTGAGAGAGAGAGGTAGGTAATATACTGGCCATGGTCTCACCAGAGAGAGAGAGGAGGTAGGTAATATACTGGCCATGGTCTCACCTGAGAGGAGGTAGGTAAAATACTGGTCATGGTCTACATGGTCATGGTCTCACCTGAGAGAGGGGAGGTAGGTAATATACTGGTCATGGTCTCACCTGAGAGAGAGTAGGTAGGTAATATACTGGTCATGGTCACACCTGAGAGAGAGGAGGTAGGTAATATACTGGCCATGGTCTCACCTGAGAGGAAGGGAATATACTGGTCATGGTCTCACCTGAGAGGAAGGTAATATACTGGTCATGGTCTCACCTGAGAGAGAGTAGGTAGGTAATATACTGGTCATGGTCTCACCTGAGAGAGAGTAGGTAGGTAATATACTGGCCATGGTCTCACCTGAGAGAGAGTAGGTAGGTAATATACTGGTCATGGTCTCACCTGAGAGAGAGTAGGTAGGTAATATACTGGTCATGGTCTCACCTGAGAGGAGGTAGGTAATATACTGGCCATGGTCTCACCTGAGAGGAAGGTAATATACTGGCCATGGTCTCACCTGAGAGAGAGAGGAGGTAGGTAATATACTGGTCATGGTCTCACCTGAGAGAGAGTAGGTAGGTAATATACTGGCCATGGTCTCACCTGAGAGAGGTAGGTAGGTAATATACTGGTCATGGTCTCACCTGAGAGAGAGTAGGTAGGTAATATACTGGTCATGGTCTCACCTGAGAGAGAGTAGGTAGGTAATATACTGGTCATGGTCTCACCTGAGAGAGAGAGGAGGTAATATACTGGCCATGGTCTCACCTGAGAGGAAGGTAATATACTGGCCATGGTCTCACCTGAGAGAGAGAGGTAGGTAATATACTGGTCATGGTCTCACCTGAGAGAGAGGAGGTAGGTAATATACTGGCCATGGCTCACCTGAGAGGAAGGTAATATACTGGCCATGGTCTCACCTGAGAGGAAGGTAATATACTGGCCATGGTCTCACCTGAGAGAGAGGAGGTAGGTAATATACTGGCCATGGTCTCACCTGAGAGAGAGGGGAGGTAGGTAATATACTGGCCATGGTCTCACCTGAGAGAGAGTAGGTAGGTAATATACTGGTCATGGTCACACCTGAGAGAGAGGAGGTAGGTAATATACTGGCCATGGTCTCACCTGAGAGGAAGGGAATATACTGGTCATGGTCTCACCTGAGAGGAAGGTAATATACTGGTCATGGTCTCACCTGAGAGAGAGTAGGTAGGTAATATACTGGTCATGGTCTCACCTGAGAGAGAGTAGGTAGGTAATATACTGGCCATGGTCTCACCTGAGAGAGAGTAGGTAGGTAATATACTGGTCATGGTCTCACCTGAGAGAGAGTAGGTAGGTAATATACTGGTCATGGTCTCACCTGAGAGAGAGAAGGTAGGTAATATACTGGTCATGGTCTCACCTGAGAGAGAGTAGGTAGGTAATATACTGGCCATGGTCTCACCTGAGAGGAAGGTAATATACTGGCCATGGTCTCACCTGAGAGGAAGGTAATATACTGGCCATGGTCTCACCAGAGAGAGAGGAGGTAGGTAATATACTGGCCATGGTCTCACCTGAGAGAGAGGAGGTAGGTAATATACTGGCCATGGTCTCACCTGAGAGGAAGGTAATATACTGGCCATGGTCTCACCTGAGAGGAAGGTAATATACTGGCCATGGTCTCACCTGAGAGGAAGGAATATACTGGTCATGGTCTCACCAGAGAGAGAGGAGGTAGGTAATATACTGGCCATGGTCTCACCTGAGAGGTAGGTAATATACTGGCCATGGTCTCACCTGAGAGGAAGGGAATATACTGGTCATGGTCTCACCTGAGAGAGAGTAGGTAGGTAATATACTGGTCATGGTCACACCTGAGAGAGAGGAGGTAGGTAATATACTGGCCATGGTCTCACCTGAGAGGAAGGGAATATACTGGTCATGGTCTCACCTGAGAGGAAGGTAATATACTGGTCATGGTCACACCTGAGAGAGAGGAAGGTAAAATACTGGTCATGGTCTCACCTGAGAGGAAGGTAATATACTGGTCATGGTCTCACCTGAGAGGAAGGTAATATACTGGTCATGGTCTCACCTGAGAGGAAGGTAATATACTGGCCATGGTCTCACCTGAGAGGAGGTAATATACTGGCCATGGTCTCACCAGAGAGGAAGGTAATATACTGGCCATGGTCTCACCTGAGAGAGAGAGGTAATATACTGGCCATGGTCTCACCTGAGAGGAAGGTAATATACTGGTCCTGGTCTCACTGGTAATATACTGGTCATGGTCTCACCTGAGAGGAAGGTAATATACTGGTCATGGTCTCACCTGAGAGGGAGGTAATATACTGGTCATGGTCTCACCTGAGAGGGAGGTAACATACTGGCCATGGTCTCACCTGCGAGGAAGGTAATATACTGGTCAAGGTCTCACCTAAGAGAGAGAGAGAGAGAGGTAGGTAATATACTGGCCATGGTCTCACCTGAGAGAGATAGGTAGGTAATATACTGGTCATGGTCTCACCTGAGAGAGAGGAAGGTAAAATACTGGTCATGGTCTCACCTGAGAGGAAGGTAATATACTGGTCATGGTCTCACCTGAGAGGGAGGTAATATACTGGTCATGGTCTCACCTGAGAGGAAGGTAATATACTGGCCATGGTCTCACCTGAGAGGATGTAATATACTGGCCATGGTCTCACCTGAGAGAGAGGAAGGTAATATACTGGCCATGGTCTCACCTGAGAGAGTGGAAGGTAATATACTGGCCATGGTCTCACCTGAGAGAGAGAGAGAGAGAGGTAGGTAATATACTGGCCATGGTCTCACCTGAGAGAGATAGGTAGGTAATATACTGGTCATGGTCTCACCTGAGAGGAAGGTAGGTAATATACTGGTCATGGTCTCACCTGAGAGGAAGGTAATATACTGGTCATGGTCTCACCTGAGAGGAAGGTAATATACTGGCCATGGTCTCACCAGAGAGAGAGAGGAGGTAGGTAATATACTGGCCATGGTCTCACCAGAGAGAGAGGAGGTAGGTAATATACTGGCCATGGTCTCACCTGAGAGAGAGAGGTAGGTAATATACTGGCCATGGTCTCACCTGAGAGAGAGAGGTAGGTAATATACTGGCAATGGTCTCACCTGAGAGAGAGAGGAGGTAGGTAATATACTGGCCATGGTCTCACCTGAGAGAGAGAGGTAGGTAAAATACTGGTCATGGTCTCACCTGAGAGGAGGTAATATACTGGTCATGGTCTCACCTGAGAGAGAGAGAGGTAGGTAATATACTGGCCATGGTCTCACCTGAGAGAGATAGGTAGGTAATATACTGGTCATGGTCTCACCTGAGAGGAAGGTAATATACTGGTCATGGTCTCACCTGAGAGGAAGGTAATATACTGGTCATGGTCTCACCTGAGAGGGAGGTAATATACTGGTCATGGTCTCACCTGAGAGGAAGGTAATATACTGGCCATGGTCTCACCTGAGAGGAAGGTAATATACTGGCCATGGTCTCATCTGAGAGGAAGGTAATATACTGGCCATGGTCTCACCTGAGAGAGAGAGAGAGGAGGTAGGTAATATACTGGCCATGGTCTCACCTGAGAGAGAGAGGTATGTAATATACTGGCCATGGTCTCACCTGAGAGGAAGGTAATATACTGGTCATGGTCTCACCTGAGAGGAGGTAGGTAATATACTGGTCATGGTCTCACCTGAGAGGAGGTAATATACTGGTCAGGTCTCACCTGAGAGGAAGGTAATATACTGGTCATGGTCTCACCTAAGAGAGAGAGAGAGAGGTAGGTAATATACTGGCCATGGTCTCACCTGAGAGAGATAGGTAGGTAATATACTGGTCATGGTCTCACCTGAGAGGAAGGTAATATACTGGTCATGGTCTCACCTGAGAGGAAGGTAATATACTGGTCATGGTCTCACCTGAGAGGAGGTAATATACTGGTCATGGTCTCACCTGAGAGGAAGGTAATATACTGGCCATGGTCTCACCTGAGAGGAAGGTAATATACTGGCCATGGTCTCACCTGAGAGGAAGGTAATATACTGGCCATGGTCTCACCTGAGAGAGAGAGAGGAGGTAGGTAATATACTGGCCATGGTCTCACCTGAGAGAGAGAGGTATGTAATATACTGGCCATGGTCTCACTTGAGAGGAAGGTAATATACTGGTCATGGTCTCACCTGAGAGGAAGGTAATATACTGGTCATGGTCTCACCTGAGAGGGAGGTAATATACTGGTCATGGTCTCACCTGAGAGAGAGAGAGAGGAGGTAGGTAATATACTGGCCATGGTCTCACCTGAGAGAGAGAGGTAGGTAATATACTGGCCATGGTCTCACCTGAGAGGAAGGTAATATACTGGTCATGGTCTCACCTGAGAGGAAGGTAATATACTGGCCATGGTCTCACCAGAGAGAGAGGAGGTAGGTAATATACTGGCCATGGTCTCACCAGAGAGAGAGGAGGTAGGTAATATACTGGCCATGGTCTCACCTGAGAGAGGAGGTAGGTAATATACTGGCCATGGTCTCACCTGAGAGAGGAGGTAGGTAATATACTGGCATGGTCTCACCTGAGAGAGAGGAGGTAGGTAATATACTGGCCATGGTCTCACCACCTAGGTAAAATACTGGTCATGGTCTCACCTGAGAGGAGGTAGACATACGGGTCATGGTCTCACCTGAGAGAGGGGAGGTAGGTAATATACTGGTCATTGTCTCACCTGAGAGAGGTAGGTAATATACTGGTCATGGTCTCACCTGAGAGAGAGAGAGGAGGTAGGTAATATACTGGTCATGGTCTCACCTGAGAGAGAGTAGGTAGGTAATATACTGGCCATGGTCTCACCTGAGAGAGAGTAGGTAGGTAATATACTGGCCATGGTCTCACCTGAGAGAGGAAGGTAAAATACTGGTCATGGTCTCACCTGAGAGGAAGGTAATATACTGGTCATGGTCTCACCTGAGAGGAGGTAATATACTGGTCATCGTCTCACCTGAGAGGGAGGTAATATACTGGCCATGGTCTCACCTGAGAGAGAGAGAGGAGGTAGGTAATATACTGGCCATGGTCTCACCTGAGAGGAAGGTAATATACTGGTCATGGTCTCACCTAAGAGAGAGAGAGAGGAGGTAGGTAATATACTGGCCATGGTCTCACCTGAGAGAGATAGGTAGGTAATATACTGGTCATGGTCTCACCTGAGTAAAATGGAAGGTAAAATACTGGTCATGGTCTCACCTGAGAGGAAGGTAATATACTGGTCATGGTCTCACCTGAGAGGGAGGTAACATACTGGTCATGGTCTCACCTGAGAGGAAGGTAATATACTGGCCATGGTCTCACCTGAGAGGAGGTAATATACTGGCCATGGTCTCACCAGAGAGGAAGGTAATATACTGGCCATGGTCTCACCTGAGAGAGTGGAAGGTAATATACTGGCCATGGTCTCACCTAAGAGAGAGAGAGAGAGGTAGGTAATATACTGGCCATGGTCTCACCTGAGAGAGATAGGTAGGTATTATACTGATCATGGTCTCACCTGAGAGAGAGGAAGGTAAAATACTGGTCAAGGTCTCACCTGAGAGGAAGGTAATATACTGGTCATGGTCTCACCTGAGAGGAAGGTAATATACTGGTCATGGTCTCACCTAAGAGAGAGAGAGAGAGGTAGGTAATATACTGGCCATGGTCTCACCAGAGAGAGAGGAGGTAGGTAATATACTGGCCATGGTCTCACCTGAGAGAGAGAGGTAGGTAATATACTGGCCATGGTCTCACCTGAGAGAGAGGAGGTAGGTAATATACTGGCCATGGTCTCACCTGAGAGAGAGGTAGGAGTCATGGTCTCACCTGAGAGGTAGGTAAAATACTGGTAATATACATGGTCATGGTCTCACCTGAGAGGAGGTAGACATACGGGTCATGGTCTCACCTGAGAGAGGGGAGGTAGGTAATATACTGGTCATGGTCTCACCTGAGAGAGAGAGAGGAGGTAGGTATTATACTGGCCATGGTCTCACCTGAGAGGATGTAATATACTGGCCATGGTCTCACCTGAGAGAGATAGGTAGGTAATATACTGATCATGGTCTCACCTGAGAGAGAGGAAGGTAAAATACTGGTCATGGTCTCACCTGAGAGGAAGGTAATATACTGGTCATGGTCTCACCTGAGAGGAAGGTAATATACTGGTCATGGTCTAGGTAATATACTGGCCATGGTCTCACCTAGAGAGAGGTAGGTAATATACTGGCCATGGTCTCACCTGAGAGGAAGGTAATATACTGGTCATGGTCTCACCTAAGAGAGAGAGAGAGAGGTAGGTAATATACTGGCCATGGTCTCACCTGAGAGAGATAGGTAGGTAATATACTGGTCATGGTCTCACCTGAGAGAGGAAGGTAATATACTGGTCATGGTCTCACCTGAGAGGAAGGTAATATACTGGTCATGGTCTCACCTGAGAGGTAACATACTGGTCATGGTCTCACCTGAGAGGAAGGTAATATACTGGCCATGGTCTCACCTGGTCTCTGGCCATGGTCTCACCTGAGAGAGAGGAAGGTAATATACTGGCCATGGTCTCACCTGAGAGAGTGGAAGGTAATATACTGGCCATGGTCTCACCTAAGAGAGAGAGAGGAGGTAGGTAATATACTGGCCATGGTCTCACCTGAGAGAGATAGGTAGGTAATATACTACTGGTCTCACCCATGGTCAATGGTCACCTGAGAGGAAGGTAATATACTGGTCATGGTCTCACCTGAGAGGAAGGTAATATACTGGCCATGGTCTCACCAGAGAGAGAGGAGGTAGGTAATATACTGGCCATGGTCTCACCAGAGAGAGAGAGGAGGTAGGTAATATACTGGCCATGGTCTCACCTGAGAGAGAGAGGTAGGTAATATACTGGCCATGGTCTCACCTGAGAGAGAGAGGTAGGTAATATACTGGCAATGGTCTCACCTGAGAGAGAGAGGAGGTAGGTAATATACTGGCCATGGTCTCACCTGAGAGAGAGAGGTAGGTAAAATACTGGTCATGGTCTCACCTGAGAGGAGGTGTAACATACTGGTCATGGTCTCACCTGAGAGGGGAGGTAGGTAATATACTGGTCATGGTCTCACCTGAGAGAGAGAGGTAGGTAATATACTGGTCATGGTCTCACCTGAGAGAGAGGAGGTAGGTAATATACTGGCCATGGTCTCACCTGAGAGGATGTAATATACTGGCCATGGTCTCACCTGAGAGAGATAGGTAGGTAATATACTGGTCATGGTCTCACCAGGTAAAATACTGGTCATGGTCTCACCTGAGAGGAAGGTAATATACTGGTCATGGTCTCACCTGAGAGGAAGGTAATATACTGGTCATGGTCTCACCTGAGAGGAAGGTAATATACTGGCCATGGTCTCACCTGAGAGGAAGGTAATATACTGGCCATGGTCTCACCTGAGAGGAAGGTAATATACTGGCCATGGTCTCACCTGAGAGAGAGGAAGGTAATATACTGGCCATGGTCTCACCTAAGAGAGAGAGAGGAAGGTAGGTAATATACTGGCCATGGTCTCACCTGAGAGAGATAGGTAGGTAATATACTGGTCATGGTCTCACCTGAGAGAGAGGAAGGTAAATATACTGGTCATGGTCTCACCTGAGAGGAAGGTAATATACTGGTCATGGTCTCACCTGAGAGGAAGGTAATATACTGGCCATGGTCTCACCAGAGAGAGAGGAGGTAGGTAATATACTGGCCATGGTCTCACCAGAGAGAGGAGGTAGGTAATATACTGGCCATGGTCTCACCTGAGAGAGAGAGGTAGGTAATATACTGGCCATGGTC
The DNA here is from genome assembly GCF_018296145.1 of Oncorhynchus tshawytscha. Taxonomy (NCBI): domain Eukaryota; kingdom Metazoa; phylum Chordata; class Actinopteri; order Salmoniformes; family Salmonidae; genus Oncorhynchus; species Oncorhynchus tshawytscha. The sequence goes on along the minus strand of NC_056444.1, from coordinate 50,046,598 downwards.
TCACCTGAGAGAGAGAGGTAGGTAATATACTGGCATGGTCTCACCTGAGAGAGAGGAGGTAGGTAATATACTGGCCATGGTCTCACCTGAGAGAGAGAGGTAGGTAATATACTGGTCATGGTCTCACCTGAGAGGAGGTAGGTAATATACTGGTCATGGTCTCACCTGAGAGGGGAGGTAGGTAATATACTGGTCATGGTCTCACCTGAGAGGAGGTAGGTAATATACTGGTCATGGTCTCACCTGAGAGGAGGTATTATACTGGCCATGGTCTCACCTGAGAGGATGTAATATACTGGCCATGGTCTCACCTGAGAGACATAGGTAGGTAATATACTGATCATGGTCTCACCTGAGAGAGAGGAAGGTAAAATACTGGTCATGGTCTCACCTGAGAGGAAGGTAATATACTGGTCATGGTCTCACCTGAGAGGAAGGTAATATACTGGTCATGGTCTCACCTGAGAGGAAGGTAATATACTGGCCATGGTCTCACCTGAGAGGATGTAATATAGTGGCCATGGTCTCACCAGAGAGGAAGGTAATATACTGGCCATGGTCTCACCTGAGAGAGAGGAAGGTAATATACTGGCCATGGTCTCACCTGAGAGCAAGGTAATATACTGGTCCTGGTCTCACCTGAGAGGAAGGTAATATACTGGTCATGGTCTCACCTGAGAGGAAGGTAATATACTGGTCATCGTCTCACCTGAGAGGGAGGTAATATACTGGCCATGGTCTCACCCTAGAGAGAGGAGGTAGGTAACATACTGGCCATGGTCTCACCTGCGAGGAAGGTAATATACTGGTCATGGTCTCACCTAAGAGAGAGAGAGAGAGAGAGGTAGGTAATATACTGGCCACGGTCTCACCTGAGAGAGATAGGTAGGTAATATACTGATCATGGTCTCACCTGAGAGAGAGGAAGGTAAAATAATGGTCATGGTCTCACCTGAGAAGGTAACATACTGGTCATGGTCTCACCTGAGAGGAAGGTAATATACTGGCCATGGTCTCACCTGAGAGGAGGTAATATACTGGCCATGGTCTCACCTGAGAGGAAGGTAATATACTGGCCATGGTCTCACCTGAGAGAGTGGAAGGTAATATACTGGCCATGGTCTCACCTAAGAGAGAGAGAGAGAGGTAGGTAATATACTGGCCATGGTCTCACCTGAGAGAGATAGGTAGGTAATATAATCATGGTCTCACCTGAGAGAGAGGAAAGTAAAATACTGGTGGTCTCACCTGAGAGGAAGGTAATATACTGGTCATGGTCTCACCTGAGAGGAAGGTAATATACTGGTCATGGTCTCACCTGAGAGAGAGGTAGGTAATATACTGGCCATGGTCTCACCTGAGAGAGAGAGGTAGGTAATATACTGGTCATGGTCTCACCTGAGAGGAAGGTAATATACTGGTCATGGTCTCACCTGAGAGGAAGGTAATATACTGGTCATGGTCTCACCTGAGAGGAGGTAATATACTGGTCATGGTCTCAGGTAATATACTGGCCATGGTCTCACCTGAGAGGAAGGTAATATACTGGCCATGGTCTCATCTGAGAGGAAGGTAATATACTGGCCATGGTCTCACCTGAGAGAGAGAGAGGAGGTAGGTAATATACTGGCCATGGTCTCACCTGAGAGAGAGGAGGTAGGTAATATACTGGCCATGGTCTCACCTGAGAGGAAGGTAATATACTGGTCATGGTCTCACCTGAGAGGAAGGTAATATACTGGTCTCACCATGGTCTCACCTGAGAGAGAGAGAGGAGGTAGGTAATATACTGGCCATGGTCTCACCTGAGAGAGAGAGGTAGGTAATATACTGGCCATGGTCTCACCTGAGAGGAAGGTAATATACTGGTCATGGTCTCACCTGAGAGGAAGGTAATATACTGGCCATTGTCTCACCAGAGAGAGGAGGTAGGTAATATACTGGCCATGGTCTCACCAGAGAGAGAGGAGGTAGGTAATATACTGGCCATGGTCTCACCTGAGAGAGAGAGGTAGGTAATATACTGGCCATGGTCTCACCTGAGAGAGAGAGGTAGGTAATATACTGGCAATGGTCTCACCTGAGAGAGAGAGGAGGTAGGTAATATACTGGCCATGGTCTCACCTGAGAGAGAGAGGTAGGTAAAATACTGGTCATGGTCTCACCTGAGAGGAGGTAGACATACGGGTCATGGTCTCACCTGAGAGAGGGGAGGTAGGTAATATACTGGTCATTGTCTCACCTGAGAGAGGTAGGTAATATACTGGTCATGGTCTCACCTGAGAGAGAGAGAGAGGAGGTAGGTAATATACTGGCCATGGTCTCACCTGAGAGGATGTAATATACTGACCATGGTCTCACCTGAGAGAGATAGGTAGGTAATATACTGGTCATGGTCTCACCTGAGAGAGAGGAAGGTAAAATACTGGTCATGGTCTCACCTGAGAGGAAGGTAATATACTGGTCATGGTCTCACCTGAGAGGAAGGTAATATACTGGTCATGGTCTCACCTGAGAGGAAGGTAATATACTGGCCATGGTCTCACCTGAGAGGATGTAATATATACTGGCCATGGTCTCACCTGAGAGAGGGGAGGTAGGTAATATACTGGTCATTGTCTCACCTGAGAGAGGTAGGTAATATACTGGCCATGGTCTCACCTGAGAGGAAGGTAATATACTGGTCATCGTCTCACCTGAGAGGGAGAGAGAGAGGAAGGTAATATACTGGTCATGGTCTCACCTGAGAGGGAGGTAATATACTGGTCATGGTCTCACCTGAGAGGAAGGTAATATACTGGCCATGGTCTCACCTGAGAGGAAGGTAATATACTGGCCATGGTCTCATCTGAGAGGAAGGTAATATACTGGCCATGGTCTCACCTGAGAGGAAGGTAATATACTGGCCATGGTCTCATCTGAGAGGAAGGTAATATACTGGCCATGGTCTCACCTGAGAGAGAGAGAGAGGAGGTAGGTAATATACTGGCCATGGTCTCACCTGAGAGAGAGAGGTAGGTAATATACTGGCCATGGTCTCACTGAGAGGAAGGTAATATACTGGTCATGGTCTCACCTGAGAGGAAGGTAATATACTGGTCATGGTCTCACCTGAGAGGGAGGTAATATACTGGTCATGGTCTCACCTGAGAGAGAGAGAGGAGGTAGGTAATATACTGGCCATGGTCTCACCTGAGAGAGAGAGGTAGGTAATATACTGGCCATGGTCTCACCTGAGAGGAAGGTAATATACTGGTCATGGTCTCACCTGAGAGGAAGGTAATATACTGGCCATTGTCTCACCAGAGAGAGAGGAGGTAGGTAATATACTGGCCATGGTCTCACCTGAGAGAGAGGAGGTAGGTAATATACTGGCCATGGTCTCACCTGAGAGACTGGAGGTAGGTAGGTAATATACTGGCCATGGTCTCACCTGAGAGGAAGGTAATATACTGGTCATGGTCTCACCTGAGAGGGAGGTAATATACTGGCCATGGTCTCACCTAAGAGAGAGAGAGAGGTAGGTAATATACTGGCCATGGTCTCACCTAGAGAGAGAGAGAGGAAGGTAATATACTGGCCATGGTCTCACCTGAGAGGAAGGTAATATACTGGTCATGGTCTCACCTGAGAGGGAGGTAATATACTGGTCATGGTCTCACCTGAGAGGGAGGTAATATACTGGTCATGGTCTCACCTGAGAGGAAGGTAATATACTGGTCAGGTCTCACCTGAGAGGGAGGTAATATACTGGCCATGGTCTCACCTGAGAGAGAGGAGGTAGGTAATATACTGGCCATGGTCTCACCTGAGAGGAAGGTAATATACTGGTCATGGTCTCACCTAAGAAGAGAGAGAGAGAGAGAGGTAGGTAATATACTGGCCATGGTCTCACCTGAGAGAGAGAGAGGTAGGTAATATACTGGCCATGGTCTCACCTGAGAGAGATAGGTAGGTAATATACTGGTCATGGTCTCACCTGAGAGAGAGGAAGGTAATATACTGGTCATGGTCTCACCTGAGAGAAGGAGGTAATATACTGGCCATGGTCTCACTTGAGAGGATGTAATATACTGGCCATGGTCTCACCAGAGAGGAAGGTAATATACTGGCCATGGTCTCACCTGAGAGAGAGGAAGGTAATATACTGGCCATGGTCTTACCTGAGAGGAAGGTAATATACTGGTCATGGTCTCACCTGAGAGGGAGGTAATATATTGGTCATGGTCTCACCTGAGAGGAAGGTAATATACTGGTCATGGTCTCACCTGAGAGGGAGGTAATATACTGGTCAGAGGTAGGTAATATACTGGTCATGGTCTCACCTGAGAGGGAGGTAACATACTGGCCATGGTCTCACCTGAGAGGAAGGTAATATACTGGTCATGGTCTCACCTAAGAGAGAGAGAGAGGTAGGTAATATACTGGTCATGGTCTCACCTGAGAGAGGAAGGTAAAATACTGGTCATGGTCTCACCTGAGAGGAAGGTAATATACTGGTCATGGTCTGGAGGTAATATACTGGTCATGGTCTCACCTGAGAGGAGGTAATATACTGGCCATGGTCTCACCAGAGAGGAAGGTAATATACTGGCCATGGTCTCACCTGAGAGAGGAAGGTAATATACTGGTCATGGTCTCACCTGAGAGAGAGGAAGGTAATATACTGGTCATGGTCTCACCTGAGAGGGAGGTAATATACTGGTCATGGTCTCACCTGAGAGGAAGGTAATATACTGGTCATGGTCTCACCTGAGAGGAAGGTAATATACTGGTCATGGTCTCACCTGAGAGGTAAGGTAATATACTGGCCATGGTCTCACCTGAGAGAGAGAGAGGGTAGGTAATATACTGGCCATGGTCTCACCTGAGAGAGATAGGTAGGTAATATACTGTCATGGTCTCACCTGAGAGAGGAAGGTAATATACTGGTCATGGTCTCACCTGAGAGGAAGGTAATATACTGGTCATGGTCTCACCTGAGAGGAAGGTAATATACTGGTCATGGTCTCACCTGAGAGGGAGGTAATATACTGGTCATGGTCTCACCTGAGAGGAAGGTAATATACTGGTCATGGTCTCACCTGAGAGGGAGGTAATATACTGGTCATGGTCTCACCTGAGAGGAAGGTAATATACTGGCCATGGTCTCACCTGAGAGAGAGGAGGCAGGTAACATACTGGCCATGGTCTCACCTGCGAGGAAGGTAATATACTGGTCATGGTCTCACCTGAGAGAGAGAGGAGGTAGGTAATATACTGGCCATGGTCTCACCTGAGAGAGAGAGAGAGGTAGGTAATATACTGGCCATGGTCTCACCTGAGAGGAAGGTAATATACTGGCCAAGGTCTCACCTGAGAGGAAGGTAATATACTGGTCATGGTCTCACCTGAGAGGGAGGTAATATACTGGTCATGGTCTCACCTGAGAGAGAGAGAGAGAGAGGAGGTAGGTAATATACTGGCCATGGTCTCACCTGAGAGAGAGAGGTAGGTAATATACTGACCATGGTCTCACTTGAGAGGAAGGTAATATACTGGTCATGGTCTCACCTGAGAGGAAGGTAATATACTGGCCATGGTCTCACCTGAGAGGAAGGTAATATACTGGTCATGGTCTCACCTGAGAGGGAGGTAATATACTGGTCATGGTCTCACCTGAGAGGAAGGTATTATACTGGTCATGGTCTCACCTGAGAGGAAGGTAATATACTGGCCATGGTCTCACCTGAGAGGAAGGTAGTATACTGGCCATGGTCTCACCAGAGAGAGAGAGAGAGAGAGAGAGAGAGGAGGTAGGTAATATACTGGCCATGGTCTCACCTGAGAGAGAGGATGTAGGTAATGTACTGGTCATGGTCTCACCTGAGAGGGAGGTAATATACTGGTCATGGTCTCACCTGAGAGGAAGGTAATATACTGGCCATGGTCTCACCAGAGAGGTAGGTAATATACTGGCCATGGTCTCACCTGAGAGAGAGGAAGGTAATATACTGGTCATGGTCTCACCTGAGAGAGAGGAAGGTAATATACTGGTCATGGTCTCACCTGAGAGGAGGTAATATACTGGTCATGGTCTCACCTGAGAGGAAGGTAATATACTGGTCATGGTCTCACCTGAGAGGAAGGTAATATACTGGTCATGGTCTCACCTGAGAGGAAGGTAATTTACTGGCCATGGTCTCACCTGAGAGAGAGGAAGATAATATACTGGTCATGGTCTCACCTGAGAGGAAGGTAATATACTGGTCATGGTCTCACCTGAGAGGGAGGTAATATACTGGTCATGGTCTCACCTGAGAGGAAGGTAATATACTGGTCATGGTCTCACCTGAGAGGGAGGTAATATACTGGTCATGGTCTCACCTGAGAGGAAGGTAATATACTGGTCATGGTCTCACCTGAGAGGAAGGTAATATACTGGTCATGGTCTCACCTGAGAGGGAGGTAATATACTGGTCATGGTCTCACCTGAGAGGAAGGTAATATACTGGTCATGGTCTCACCTGAGAGGAAGGTAATATACTGGCCATGGTCTCACCTGAGAGGAAGGTAATATACTGGCCATGGTCTCACCTGAGAGGAAGGTAATATACTGGCCATGGTCTCACCTGAGAGGAAGGTAATATACTGGCCATGGTCTCACCTGAGAGAGAGAGGTAATATAGAGAGAGAGGAGGTAGGTAATATACTGGCCATGGTCTCACCTGAGAGAGGAGGTAGGTAATATACTGGCCATGGTCTCACCTGAGAGGAAGGTAATATACTGGCCAAGGTCTCACCTGAGAGAAAGGTAATATACTGGTCATGGTCTCACCTGAGAGGGAGGTAATATACTGGTCATGGTCTCACCTGAGAGAGAGAGAGAGAGGAGGTAGGTAATATACTGGCCATGGTCTCACCTGAGAGAGAGAGGTAGGTAATATACTGACCATGGTCTCACTTGAGAGGAAGGTAATATACTGGTCATGGTCTCACCTGAGAGGAAGGTAATATACTGGCCATGGTCTCACCTGAGAGGAAGGTAATATACTGGTCATGGTCTCACCTGAGAGGGAGGTAATATACTGGTCATGGTCTCACCTGAGAGGAAGGTATTATACTGGTCATGGTCTCACCTGAGAGGAAGGTAATATACTGGCCATGGTCTCACCTGAGTGGAAGGTAATATACTGGCCATGGTCTCACCAGAGAGAGAGAGAGATAGAGAGAGAGAGAGGAGGTAGGTAATATACTGGCCATGGTCTCACCTGAGAGAGAGGATGTAGGTAATGTACTGGTCATGGTCTCACCTGAGAGACGTAGGTAATATACTGATCATGGTCTCACCTGAGAGAGAGAGGTAGGTAATATACTGGCCATGGTCTCACCAGAGAGGATGTAATATACTGGCCATGGTCTCACCTGAGAGAGAGGAAGGTAATATACTGGTCATGGTCTCACCTGAGAGAGAGGAAGGTAATATACTGGTCATGGTCTCACCTGAGAGGGAGGTAATATACTGGTCATGGTCTCACCTGAGAGGAAGGTAATATACTGGTCATGGTCTCACCTGAGAGGAAGGTAATATACTGGTCATGGTCTCACCTGAGAGGTAGGTAATATACTGGCCATGGTCTCACCTAAGAGAGAGAGAGAGAGGTAGGTAATATACTGGCCATGGTCTCACCTGAGAGAGATAGGTAGGTAATATACTGATCATGGTCTCACATGAGAGAGAGGAAGGTAATATACTGGTCATGGTCTCACCTGAGAGGAAGGTAATATACTGGTCATGGTCTCACCTGAGAGGAAGGTAATATACTGGTCATGGTCTCACCTGAGAGGGAGGTAATATACTGGTCATGGTCTCACCTGAGAGGAAGGTAATATACTGGTCATGGTCTCACCTGAGAGGGAGGTAATATACTGGTCATGGTCTCACCTGAGAGGGAGGTAATATACTGGCCATGGTCTCACCTGAGAGGAAGGTAATATACTGGCCATGGTCTCACCTGCGAGGAAGGTAATATACTGGTCATGGTCTCACCTGAGAGAGAGAGGAGGTAGGTAATATACTGGCCATGGTCTCACCTGAGAGAGAGAGAGAGAGAGGTAGGTAATATACTGGCCATGGTCTCACTTGAGAGGAAGGTAATATACTGGTCATGGTCTCACCTGAGAGGAAGGTAATATACTGGCCAAGGTCTCACCTGAGAGGAAGGTAATATACTGGTCATGGTCTCACCTGAGAGGGAGGTAATATACTGGTCATGGTCTCACCTGAGAGAGAGAGAGAGAGAGGAGGTAGGTAATATACTGGCCATGGTCTCACCTGAGAGAGAGAGGTAGGTAATATACTGACCATGGTCTCACCTGAGAGGAAGGTAATATACTGGTCATGGTCTCACCTGAGAGGAAGGTAATATACTGGCCATGGTCTCACCTGAGAGGAAAGGTAATATACTGGTCATGGTCTCACCTGAGAGAGAGAGGTAGGTAATATACTGGTCATGGTCTCACCTGTATTATACTGGTCAGGAGGAAGGTAATATACTGGCCATGGTCTCACCTGAGAGAGGAAGGTAATATACTGGCCATGGTCTCACCTGAGAGAGATAGAGAGAGAGAGAGGAGGTAGGTAATATACTGGCCATGGTCTCACCTGAGAGAGAGGATGTAGGTAATGTACTGGTCATGGTCTCACCTGAGAGACGTAGGTAATATACTGGTCATGGTCTCACCTGAGAGAGAGAGGTAGGTAATATACTGGTCATGGTCTCACCTGAGAGAGAGGAGGTAGGTAATATACTGGTCATGGTCTCACCTGAGAGGAGGTAGGTAATATACTGGCCATGGTCTCACCTGAGAGGAAGGTAATATACTGGTCATGGTCTCACCTGAGAGGAAGGTAAAATACTGGTCATGGTCTCACCTGAGAGAGAGGAAGATAATATACTGGCCATGGTCTCACCTGAGAGAGAGGAAGATAATATACTGGCCATGGTCTCACCTGAGAGGAAGGTAATATACTGGTCATGGTCTCACCTGAGAGGGAGGTAATATACTGGTCATGGTCTCACCTGAGAGGAAGGTAATTTACTGGCCATGGTCTCACCTGAGAGAGAGGAAGGTAGGTAATATACTGGTCATGGTCTCACCTGAGAGGAGGTAGGTAATATACTGGTCATGGTCTCACCTGAGAGGGTAGGTAATATACTGGTCATGGTCTCACCTGAGAGAGAGAGAGGAGGTAGGTATTATACTGGCCATGGTCTCACCTGAGAGGAAGGTAATATACTGGCCATGGTCTCACCTGAGAGGAAGGGAATATACTGGTCATGGTCTCACCTGAGAGAGAGTAGGTAGGTAATATACTGGTCATGGTCACACCTGAGAGAGAGGAGGTAGGTAATATACTGGCCATGGTCTCACCTGAGAGGAAGGGAATATACTGGTCATGGTCTCACCTGAGAGGAAGGTAATATACTGGTCATGGTCTCACCTGAGAGGAAGGTAATATACTGGTCATGGTCTCACCTGAGAGGAAGGTAATATACTGGTCATGGTCTCACCTGAGAGGAAGGTAATATACTGGTCATGGTCTCACCTGAGAGGAAGGTAATATACTGGTCATGGTCTCACCTGAGAGAGAGAGAGAGGTAGGTAATATACTGGCCATGGTCTCACCTGAGAGGAAGGTAATATACTGGTCATTGTCTCACCTGAGAGAAAGGTAATATACTGGTCATGGTCTCACCTGAGAGAGAGAGGTAGATAAAATACTGGTCATGGTCTCACCTGAGAGGAGGTAGACATACGGGTCATGGTCTCACCTGAGAGAGGGGAGGTAGGTAATATACTGGTCATTGTCTCACCTGAGAGAGAGAGTTGGGAAATATACTGGTCATGGTCTCACCTGAGAGAGGGGAGGAAGGTAATATCCTGGTCATGGTCTCACCTGAGAGGAAGGTAATATACTGGCCATGGTCTCACCTGAGAGAGGAGGTAGGTAATATACTGGCCATGGTCTCACCTGAGAGGAAGGTAATATACTGGCCATGGTCTCACCTGAGAGAGAGAAGGTAGAGACATACTAGCCATGGTCTCAAGTAGCCTGTTATATTAACTCCTTGGTAGTGCTAGAAGCCGGTTGTATTAGGTTCCTGGTAGTACTAGTCGCCAGTCATGAGATCACTGTTATCATAGGCGCCTGCGCAATGAAGCAAAAAGAGCAGCTGCAAATCCGCTTTCACAAGATTTGCCCACTGGAACATTTCACTACCTTTCTGAACAAAAATGTTTTGGTGCCGTTAGAAAGCACTAGTTGCACCACTGGTGTTAAAAAGGAAACGGTACCTGCAAAAGGAAATGGTTGATCTATTTTGTTGTGCCTTTTACACTTGTATCGTTGTTTCCTGTCAGAAGCACCCATGGTGGTGTTACATAACATTTGAGAGGCATGCACCAGGAGCACATTTTGTCATTTCAACTTGCCTGTAAGAACCATGATGAGCACCAGCATGTCTGATTAGGCTTCACTGTGTCGCCAATTTGTAATATGTTTCCACCATACATGCCCAGTAGTAGACATATGTATTCTCAGTGTATAAGCATATATATAAACGCAACATATATAATGTTGGTCCCATGTATCATGAGCTGAAATAAAAGATCCCAGAAATGTTCCACAGGCATAAAAATGGTATTTCTCTAAAATGTTATGAACAGGGATGTAAACACATTTGTGCACAAGCATTTCTCCTTTGCCAAGAATGGCATATCAAGAAGCATCATCATTACACAGGTGCACCTTGTGCTGGGGACAATAAAAGGCCACAATTGTTTTTTGCAGCTTTGTCACACAACACAGATTTCTCAAGTTTTGAAGGAGCATGCAATTGGCATGCTGACAGCAGGAACATCCACAAGAGCTGTTGCCAGAAAATGGAATGTCATTTTTTTACCATAAGCCACCTCCAACGCTGTTTAAGAGAATTTGGCAGTAGTTCTAACCTGCCTGCAGACCACGTGTATAGCGTTGTGTGGACGAGCGGTTTCATTGTTCACAACGTTGACATAGAGTGACCCATGGTGGCATGGTGTAAGGCATAAGCTTCGGACAACGAACACAATTGCATTATATCGATGGCTATTTCAATGAACAGAGATACCGTGAGGAGATCCTGAGGCCCATTGCCGTGCCATTCATCCGCCACCATCATCTCATGTTTCAACATGATAATACACAGCCCCATGTCGCAAGGATCTGTGCACAATTCCTGGAAGCTGAAAATGTCCCACTTCTTCCAGGGCCTGCATACTCACCAGACATGTCACCCACTAAGCTCATTTGGGATGCTCTGGATCAACGTGTACGACAGCATGTTCCAGTTCCCGCCAATATCCATCAACTTCACACAGCCATTGAAGAGGAGTGGGACAACATTCCACAGGCCACAATCAACAGCCTGATCAACTCTATGTGACTGAAATGTGTCATGCTGCATGAGGAAAATGGTGGTCACACCAGATACTGACTGGTTTTCTGATCCACTGCCCTATGTTTTTATATATATATTTTTTTAAGTTATCTGTGACCAACAGATGCATATCTGTATTCCCAGTCATGTGAAACCCATAGATTAGGGCCTAATACATGTATTTCAATTGACTGATTTCCTTATGACTGTAAAATCTTTGAAATTGTTGCATGTTGCGTTTATATTTTGTTTCAGTATATATGTATCCACCATAGGTACACACACTGGGTGTACAAAACATTAGGAACACCTTCCTAATAATGAGTTGCACCCACTTTTGCCCACAGAACAGCCTCAATTCGTCGGGGCATGGACACTGCAAGACGTCAGCAGCGTCCCACAGGGATGCTGGCCCATGTTGACTCCAATGCTTCCCACAGTTGTGTCAAGTTGGCTGCATGTCCTTTGGGTGCTGGACCATTTTTGATACACACAGGAAACTGTTGAGCGTGAAAAACTCAATAGCGTTGCACTTCTTGACACACTCAAACGCAAACCGGTGTGCCTGGCACCTACTACCATACCCCCATTCAAAGGCACTTCAATCTTTTGTCTTGGTCATTCACCCTCTGAATGGCGGACATACACCATCCATATCTCATGTTTTAAAAATCCTTTAAACGGTCTCCTCCCCTTCATCTACACTGATTGAAGTGGATGTAACAAGTGACATCAACAGCAGATCATAGCTTTCACCTGGCCAGTCGCTCATGGAAAGTGCAGGTGTTCCTAAAGTTTTGTACACTCAAATGTATTTGTGTGTATGTATGCATTGGGCTTCATGGATTGTTTATTTGTATGTGTTGGGCTTTGGCTGAGATTATTCTTTCGAGTCCTGAATGCTGATTGGCTGACAGCCGTGTTATATCCGACTGTATACCACACGCAGGACAAAACATGTATTTTTACTGCTCCAATTACATTGGTAACCACTTTATAATAGCAATAAGGCACCTCAGGGGTTTGTGAGATATGGCCAAAACCAATGCTATAAACATTACCCGGAAACTATTATTTTTATGTATCTTGGAATGTTCTCAAACCATTACTGTCCATGATATCGGCAAGCATACGGATTTCACATTTGAACTATTGGGGGAGGGTTCAAAAGACCGACCTCCAGATTTCAAGGAATTAATGTGAAAATATTGGAGTATGTGCATGCTATTTTGATTCCCAGTTACATTGTTTTTCCATTTTGCGCCAAATAGAAATTGTGCGAGCAATGATGGGACCAAAGCATAGTTTACATTGTTTAAAGAATTTATCAGTGACTCAAGACCACCTCTGCCATGGAAATGTGAGACACCATATTTCTCTTTATACTCAGCCCGAGGGCAGAAGAATCATGTCTAAACCGGTTTAGGATGGGGAAAATGCTAGAGCCTGGAAATACAACTGAAAGTTTGGTACTGATAGTCCTAAATATTCCCCTCTTTGTAAGTGTAAGTTTATCTCGAGTCGTTAACTTTGCCATATACATTTTGAAAGTGTATCCCAACAGTCACAAGGGGGAGCCATGGGAAGCATTGAACTACAGAAAGTCTGTGACTATATATTATTTTTGACAATAGATATTCTGCTGGTTATAGCAACTGGGATAGTAAAATGGCAAAGGCGAAATTGGATCGCCTTGTCTGCTGCTTCTAGTGATATTGACATAACATTTGAATCATATTAATGAAATTGGAGCCAATTACCATATGTTCCAAGACCAGAGATACTGTATGCCCATTCTAGTCTATCAAAAGCTTTTTCTGCATCGAGAGATAATACAGCCCAAGGCACTGTTGTTTTTAACAAAGCGTTTAAGAAATGTAATAGTAAAAAAAAATTTAACAACCCGATTTGGTCCGTGTGGAACAATTTGGTAAATTAATTAAATTAAGTAAATCTCGAGATGGGACGACAACATTTAGGAAAATAATGTATCTGTGTTTATCAAAGGTAAGGGGCTATAGTGAGAATACTGGGTGGCATAGTTACCTTAATATATAAAAAATAAAAAGCAAAATTAGTACTATATTCACATCTCTCCCAAATCAACCTTTGTGAATGGCCTTGTTAATCATTGAGCAATAGTGGACCTAATTGATTACAAAATGTTAAATAGACCTCAGGAGGAATTACCAGCCCATTCAGGTGATTTGTCTTTATTTACGCTACCCATTGTCCTTTTGAGTTCATTGAGAGAGATTTGGGTTCCCAGCGAGGTGGCTTATGTTGAGAGAAGAGGAGTTTCTTAATTATTTTAGACCGGCTTGGTGTGGCTTTACAATCAGAGGAGTACAATTCTTTATAGAAGCATGAGAATCTTTGATTAATTTGGGTTCTGATAGTAATTCCCCTGTTTCAGACTCAATAGTTGCTATATCAGCTAATGATCATTGCTGCATAGCTTGTTGGCCAGTAAACGACTAGGACAATTACCATGGAATGTTGAGTCTAACTCTGTCTTATCAATAAATTAAGTTCTGCCTTGACCTTGGACAGACTAACAGCTACCTAGTCTGAAAAGAGTGTTTGTTGATGTGACGACCCTCCCACTCTGTCTGCCGTATTCTCTCGTTGTTCTTGTTTCCTTATTAGGATGCCGGTGGGCGGAGTTGGGAGGGTCGTCAGCTACATGGGAAACACCTGGACCACTTACACTACTGATTACACACTCCATTGTATATTATACTTGGTTTACTTTATTTAATAAATATATGTTTTGTTACTCCTTATCTCCACGTTGTCTCCCTTTTATTACGGGCTTTGAGCCGGTTTGTGACAGTTGAGAACGTTCTAATACTGTCAAATACTTTTTTACAGCATCGTCTCCCCTGGCAATATGTAAAGTTGACAGTACCATGTAAGAGCATGACGCGCTTCCTTTGAGCCTAAAACTAAGAAAACTGGTGCAAAATTGCAGGATATCCTCGCACAGCGTAGAGGGCTGACGATATTATAATATAGATGTTATTGAATTGGGACAGGAAAAACACTGTTGGGCACTTAAAATAGTGTGCACTCATGAGGAGTCGACTGTATATCATTAGTCCCAATTTTAAACAATATCATGAATGACTCGCATGAGGTCAAAATGGATTAAATATACTTTTGGACAGATGGAAGGACATTTTCTGGATAAAGTGGATAAGTATACATTTTTAACAAATCAATAACATCAGTCATTCCATTTTCTCATCAGCCTGAGAATTATACACTGCTCAAAAAAATAAAGGGTACACAAACAACACAATGTAACTCCAAGTCAATCACACTTCTGTGAAATCAAACTGTCCACTTAGGAAGCAACACTGACAATAAATTTCACATGCTGTTGTGCAAATGGAATAGACAACAGGTGGAAATTATAGGCAATTAGCAAGACACCCCCAATAAAAGGAGTGGTTCTGCAGGTGATAACCACAGACCACTTCTCAGTTCCTATGCTTCCTGGCTGATGTTTTGGTCACTTTTGAATGCTGGCGGTGCTTTCACTCTAGTGGTAGCATGAGACGGAGTCTACAACCCACACAAGTGGCTCAGGTAGTGCAGCTCATCCAGGATGGCACATCAATGTGAGCTGTGGCAAGAAGGTTTGCTGTGTCTGTCAGCGTAGTGTCCAGAGCATGGAGGCGCTACCAGGAGACAGGCCAGTACACCAGGAGACGTGGAGGAGGCCGTAGGAGGGCAACAACCCAGCAGCAGGACCGCTACCTCCACCTTTGTGCAAGGAGGAGCACTGCCAGAGCCCTGCAAAATGACCTCCAGCAGGCCACAAATGTGCATGTGTCTGCTCAAACGGTCAGAAACAGACTCCATGAGGGTGGTATGAGGGCCCAACGTCCACAGGTGGGGGTTGTGCTTACAGCCCAACACCGTGCAGGACGTTTGGCATTTGCCAGAGAACAAATTCGCCACTGGCGCCCTGTGCTCTCCACAGATGAAAGCAGGTTCACACTGGGCACATGTGACAGACGTGACAGTCTGGAGACGCCGTGGAGAACGTTCTGCTGCCTGCAACATCCTCCAGCATGACCAGTTTGGCGGTGGGTCAGTCATGGTGTGGGGTGGCATTTCTTTGGGGGGCCGCACAGCCCTCCATGTCCTCGCCAGAGGTAGCCTGACTGCCATTAGGTACCGAGATGAGATCCTCAGACCCCTTGCGAGACCATATGCTGGTGCGGTTGGCCCTGGGTTCCTCCTAATGCAAGACAATGCTAGACCTCATGTGGCTGGAGTGTGTCAGCAGTTCCTACAAGAGGAACGCATTGATGCTATGGACTGGCCCGCCCGTTCCCCAGACCTGAATCCAATTGAGCACATCCGGGACATCATGTCTCGCTCCATCCACCAACTCCACGTTGCACCACAGACTGTCCAGGAGTTGGCGGATGCTTTAGTCCAGGTCTGGGAGGAGATCCTTCAGGAGACCATCCGCCACCTCATCAGGGGCATGCCCAGGCGTTGTAGGGAGGCCACACACACACTACTGAGCCTCATTTGGACTTGTTTTAAAGACATTACATCAAAGTTGGATCAGCCTGTAGTGTGGTTTTCCACTTTAATTTTGAGTGTGACTCCAAATCCAGACCTCCATGGGTTGATAAATTTGATTTCCATTGATAATTTTTGTGTGATTTTGTTGTCAGCACATTCAACTATGTAAAGAAAAAAGTATTTAATAAGAATATTTCATTCATTCAGATCTAGGATGTGTTATTTTAGTGTTCCCTTTATTTTTTTGAGCAGTGTATATTTTTCCCATCCAGATCTTCCGGTTTCTAATAAGGTGAAAACATCAACAGAACAGTAGATTGGTGAGATTCCCATAATAAATGCACTACTCCTGGTTCATTTCTTAATCATTTAAATCCAATCAAACTTTATGTACATAGAACATTTGACAAAAGTAAATCCATAATGTATCTATCTCTCTAAAATACACAGCATGAATGATCCACAGTTGATTTTTATTCCCATCTTCTGACAGAACATCTAAGTCCATTTTCTTCCTTCTTTCAGTTTATCTTGTTTGTGTATGTTCTTTTTCCATGCTTCAGTAGGTTTACCTTCTGAGTGACTCTTTTACCACAAACTGGGCAGCCATGTGATATCTCTCCTGTGTGTCAGTATATGCCTGGTTAGGTCCCCCTTCTTATTGAGGCTTTCCCCGCGGTCACCACAGCTAAATGATTTCTCCCCTGTGTGAGTCCATAAATATGTTAGGTTATAGGGCTCTATAATCGCTGAAGCGTTACAGATTGCACAATAGAAATGTTAAGGTAAATTCTGATTGAGGCGACGTATGCAGTGTTTATCGTGAATACAGTCTCCTCTAACTCAGCAACATTGAAATGTAATGGCAATCATGCTGAACTTCCAAAATACTGATTGAATAGAGCCCTTAGTCTTCGTAATTAAACAATTCCAGCAGTCATCACAGATAAATGATTTCTCCCCTGTGAGAGTCCATATATGAATTCTCAGCTTCCCCTTACGATTGAAGCTTTTCCCGCAGTCACCACAGATAAATCTCTACTCTCCTGTGTGAGTCCGCATATGTGCAGTTAGGTGCTCCTTGCGAATGAAGCCTTTACCGCAGTCGCCACAGCTATATGGTTTCTCTCCTGTGTGAATCAGTATATGCCTCCTTAGATCCCTCTTCTGCCTGAAGCTTTTACAGCAAAAATGACAGCTAAAAGGTTTCTCTCCTGTGTGAGTCAGTATATGTCTTCCTAGGCCCCCCTTCTGATTGAAGCTCTTCCCACAGTCACCACAGCTAAATGGTTTCTCTCCTGTGTGAATACTCATGTGCCTAGACAGATGTCCTTTGTGTTTGAAGGTCTTGCCACAGAAGGGGCAGGTGCTGGGTTTGCCACCGTGACATAGTCGGGCATGGGCCTTCAGTTTACAGGTGGAGTTGTACTGTTTTTTGCAGAAGTGGCATTCACTGAGTCTCTTCTTGTCGAGATTCACATGCCTCTGCAGGCCCGCTTTCAGAGGAAACGTTTTGCCACAGTCCCGGCAGCGGTAAGCTTTTATAGATATGGTGCTGGGTTTGGAACAATGTTCCCCCATTGGTAGGTTCGGATCCAATGGTTGGCTGCTGTCATGTCCTAGTGGGTCGCTGCTTTTGGCTGAGCTGTGGCTGGACGCATTGCTTTGATTATCTGGAGGGTCACAGGGAATATCAAAAACCTTTAGGTGGGTCACAGTGGCAAAATGTTTAGGATCACTCTCTCTGTTCTCCACAGTCTGGGTTTGGGGAAGAGTCAAGGACCAAAGTGGGTCCTCCTGATCACATTCACTTTTCACACAGGAAGGAGTGAATTGGAACTCTATGATATCAGCCTCCAGCCCTTGAAGCTGCTCTTCCTTCTGACTGGTCCTGACTTCCTCCTGTTCCTCTTTAATCTGTGTGGGCTCGGGGTCCTCCTGCCCCAGACTGGGGCTCCACTCTGGCTCACAGTGCTGCTGCTCAGGGAGAACCTCCTCTTCAGAGACAGCGAGAGAGAGCTGCAGGGAGTCTGGAGGGAAGGGGAGGCGGAGAAGTGGTTATCGACAGGTGCCTATCATCATAAATATTCACCCCCCCGGATTTCTTCACATTGTAAAATGGATTTAATACCTTTTTGTTTTTGTCAACAATCCACACAAAATATGATAATGTCAAAGTGGAAGAACTATACATACATAACATACATAACATACATACACATATATATATTTTAAACATATCTAAATCGTCATTAGATAAATATTCACCCTGAGCCAGTACATGTTAATCACCTTTGGCAGTGATTACAGCAGTGAGTCTTTCTGGGTAAAAGTCTCTTTACACACCTGGAGCTTTACACACCTGGATTGTGCAATATTTGCCCATTATATGACAAGCCTACAGAGAATTCCACAGTAACGGAATTATTACAGAAACTCTGATTTTTCACTTCAAAATGTTACTAAACAAAAACATTGATTTCAAAGTTTAACAAACCACACAACTCTATGCACAAGGACTAATTGAAACCATTTCCACTGAACATTTTATTGTGCAGATGCAAAGTTCAGTAACAGAATTTCAGTAAAACTTCCCTCAGTTTATTTTTTGTGACCACGCTTTCCCAAAACTCTTAAATATCTGCTCCGAATCAAGATTCAAAAGATGCCTGCAGCAAGAATGGGGTGTCAGCTATGACATGACACCTTGAGATTGAAAAATATATATTTTGGTTATTGAACTACAGTAAGTGAAGTGGATCCAGTAACATAATTACAATTATGGGTCCCTGATCTGAACCACACAAAACTGCATAATTATGGTTATCAATACCATTATCGTCATGGTGATGTATCCTGAATAGATACACAAAAGGTAGAAATATGTAATACCCTCCACCCCAAGCAAACACAAATTTGGTTGGTAAGGACCAATCATAAATGTATATGCTTCACAAGCTTTGACATCACAATACAGCCCAGTTCAGTAACGTTCAGTACATTATACTCGTGTGCTCTACTGTACAGTACTGTACTATCCAAACTTGTGAAACATAGATGTGATCTATGATTGGCTTAGATTTGGTCTGTCCGTGGACGTCCGGTGTCGGTCGGTGCTCAGTGGGTGAGGATGCTTGCTACAGTAAATGGAAAGAGGGTAGGTGGTAGGTGTCAAATAGATCCGGGGAGGGTCATTAACTGGAGAGTATGGATGGGTATCGTTAAGATTTGAACGGTATTACTACTCTTACCGATACTGCTTATCGATCCGGTACTTTAACGGTATTACTACTCTTACCGATACTGCTTATCGATCCGGTACTTTAACGGTATTACTACTCTTACCGATACTGCTTATCGATCCGGTACTTTAACGGTATTACTACTCTTACCGATACTGCTTATCGATCCGGTACTTTAACGGTATTACTACTCTTACCAATACTGCTTATCGATCCGGTACTTTAACGGTATTATTACTCTTACCGATACTGCTTATCGATCCGGTACTTTAACGGTATTCTTATTTTTTTACGAGAAAAAACCCCGAAACAAATTAAGAACAGAACATAGCTTTATTTTCTGAAATGTAAAATAAATTATTTACAGCAAAAGAAACAGCAATATTTTTTAATAACAAATCACTATTATAGACTAATGTTGTGATGGTAATGTAAAACAAATTAAATGAACAATATTTTCCTGCAAAAGAAAAGACAGTGGTATAGAACAACACGGGTGGGGCCTGCAGGTAGGCTGCAGAAGACAGTGGTATAGAACAACACGGGTGGGGCCTGCAGGTAGGCTGTAAAAGAAAAGACAGTGGTATAGAACCACACGGGTGGGGCTGCAGGTAGGCTGTAAAAGAAAAGACAGTGGTAGAGAACCACACGGGTGGGGGCTGCAGGTAGGCTGTAAAAGAAAAGACAGTGGTATAGAACAACACGGGTGGGGCCGGCAGGTAGGCTGTAAAAGAAAAGACAGTGGTAGAGAACCACATGGGTGGGGCCTGCAGGTAGGCTGTAAAAGAAAAGACAGTGGTATAGAACCACATGGGTGGGGCCTGCAGGTAGGCTGTAAAAGAAAAGACAGTGGTATAGAACAACACGGGTGGGGCCTGCAGGTAGGCTGTAAAAGAAAAGACAGTGGTATAGAACCACATGGGTGGGGCCTGCAGAGGTAGGCTGTAAAAGAAAAGACAGTGGTATAGAACAACACGGGTGGGGCCTGCAGGTAGGCTGCAGAAGATAAGACAGTGGTATAGAACAACACGGGTGGGGCCGGCAGGTAGGCTGTAAAATAAAAGACAGTGGTATAGAACAACACGGGTGGGGCCTGCAGGTAGGCTGCAGGAGGACTAACAGTTCTCAGCAGTTCTTCTGGAGAAAGATCAACATATTTGCCTTCTCTGGCAGAAGTCGGGGCATCTCCTAGCTTATTGTGTTCCCTGCTGTCAAAAATACCCTCTTGCTAGGGGCGGAGGAGGCTTGAGCACAGAGGTAGCTTGTTGCAATGTTTGTGAGGAGGGGCCTAGTATCTCTTCTCCCACCACTACATCACAGGATCTTCAGCCATGGGGATGGGAGGCAGGCCTTCGTAGAGCTCCACCTCTAGGTCAACACGCTCGCTGAGGGTGAGGGACGAGGTGCCCTGTTGGATCGACGAGGTGTCCTGTTGGATCGTCAACCTCAACTCCCTGTCCTCCTCTGAGAACAGCTCCTCCAAGGCACTCCTTGTTTTGTACAATGGAGGGACTGCTCCATTTCCTCTCCTTCAGACTCCTCCTCCTGTTGCTGGTGCTCCGTGTCTGTCTGTTCCGACTCCTCTGACAGCCTTGGTGTCGCTCCTGTCACATTGGCCTCAACAGTTGCCTTCCTCAGCCTGTCCCAGGTGGCGTCACTCACCGGCTTCCCTTTAAATCCAGGGTCCATTGCTGCGGTCTCATGCAGGAAGGCTTGAATGTCCTCATCCTGATAGCGCTCGGAGAGGTTCTCCCACACCTTCTCTTTGACGGTTGCCACAAACATTGTATCTTCATGCGTCACAGTGAAGTGCTCCTCCAGTTTGTGGAGGATGGGTATGATCTGTCCACAGGTGGCGTTCTTGTCACATGACAAACACACTGTGGATGTATAGAGGATTCCCATGAGCTGGACAAACTCCTCAGCCTTATGGAAGTCCTCGTCCTTCAGATGGTCCAGGTTGTCCTTGGTCATTGCTTTTTGCAGTCGTGGGGTCCAAGGATGCTGTTTGGATCGCTGGATACTGCTCCATGAATCTCTCTATCGTTGGATATTTCCATCTGGTCTTGACATCAAGGATATGAGTGAGTGTTGCGGGAAGACCTGAAACAACAACAACAAAAACATGCATTTAATTATTTAATTACTTGAAAATTGAATTAAATTGTTAAATGCGGACATTTCTAAATAATACCTTAATAGATTGAACTGGCTTCTTACCAAGGAGCTGCTGCTTTTCCTTCAAGACTCTTTTGGACTTCAAGGATCTCTTGAACCACACGACCACTGCTCTGCTTCAGGCTGCCCATTTCAAATCAAATCAAATCACATTTAGTAGATTTTCTGCGCTGCCAGATTCAATGTGTGCGCAAAGCATCCTATTTTTAGGATGTGTAGCCTCTTGATGACAACATCCATATTGCCAGCATTATCAACAGTCGCGGCTACAATCTTCCTCGGCTCTATCTCAAACTCTTCCAGAAATCTCCTCTGCCACTACTTCACCAGATTGCGATTTGTACACTGTCCTGCTGGAGGAACTTCTGTTTTACACTGGCCCTGGCTTGTGTAGCGCACTGTAACAGTGAGATAGTGGTCCTGAGGCTGGTCCACCCGTCTGATGTGATGGCCAGTGTCATGACGTTGGCCTGGGGATAGGTTTATGACAGTCATAAATACCTCTTCCCCCCCTTTTTCCTCTCTCTACCGTACTAATGTGAAATTTGAAAACCCCTTGGTTAACATAGAGATCCTGGGAACATCAGGAGGTGGGGGGAAATGAACTATATTCTGGTAATCCGACCAATTGAACATATGCGGTGGTACTTAATGAATATGATGTCAGTTCGGTTGTCATCTGAGACATTCTCATCGATGATAAGATGACAAACTCTACAGTGGAAAGTCTACACATCAGAGTTATTGGATTCACATGGAATTGTTGTTCAATTTAAACGTTTGAATATATAAAATTATTGGTGAAGAGGCACCAAAATTAAATGCAATTTTAGGTTCCAAATGAGAGATTTGGGTTTTCATAAGGTCAGGGCTCTGCTCAATCAGTGGCCCGCCCCTGTGAAGAG
Source organism: Oncorhynchus tshawytscha (assembly GCF_018296145.1). Classification (NCBI taxonomy): domain Eukaryota; kingdom Metazoa; phylum Chordata; class Actinopteri; order Salmoniformes; family Salmonidae; genus Oncorhynchus; species Oncorhynchus tshawytscha. Next base: position 50,024,263 of record NC_056444.1, on the reverse strand, counting down.
ACATGGGTTATAAAAAACTTTTCAAACACGCCCTCCTCTCCCTTCCTATATAAAGCCTTGACGACAATATAACCTCCTGTTCCGAGGATGTGAGGACGACGGTCCGATGTCAGAATGGTTCAGATAATAACTACAGAACGAAGCCAACGTCAGCATGAGCTTTGGTTCCTGTCTATCACACAACGACGTTACTACAGCGTATCCAATTGACCACCAGAGACATTCTTCAAAGGACAAAGGACTCGGTTTGGCAACACGTCCTTCCATCTACCATCCAACCTTCCATCTACCACCAACCTACCAAAATATTTATTGTGTTTTCCTTTTCCAAATGGGCAGTAATATAGAATGCATAAAATACTGTATTTACGATAGCACAGCTTCTTCCTTTGTCCCTTAGTCTTCCCGCTCTTTCACTCAAACCCAGCCCCTTTTCTTTTGTGTAACCAGCTGTCATATCTGTTCTGCCCGCTAGGGACGTTTTCCTTTATGACGTAATTTGTAATCAAAGTATGATTCATTCTGTGTGATTAGTTAGGTATTTAGTAAATAAATAATGAAACCCAATTTTGTATTGCTCAATCAGGTAATATTGATTACGGAGAAAGGATTTTATAGAATAGCATGTCATATCACTTGGCATAGCCAAAGACACGACACCAGCTTTGGCACGTCCTTCAGCTCAGTGATCACTTTTCTACACCACACCGGGTAGGAATGAATGCGTCACTGAGGTAACTCCTGGAGGGAGGGGTATTTTTGGGGTTGAGTGCCTTGCTCATCTCCCTACAGTGAAAAAAAAAGATTGTTTCCATGTGTTGAATTATCATTATTGAATTATTGTGTTGTGTATTGTAGAGTGATGGGACTAACATACAACCCTTTTATACTACTATATCCTAAAAATGAATACAACTCAATATATACTGACAGACTGTTACCTAAAGCCCTTGGGCTCCACTGTTGCAAAGGGGTGTAAGCCCTTTAAGTTAGTATTGTGGAGTAACTACAATGTTGTTGAGCCATCCTCAGTTCTCTCCTTTCACAGCCTTTCAACTCTGTTTTAAAATGACCATTGACCTCATGGTGAAATTCCTGGTTTCCTTCCTCTCTGGCAAGGATACCGGCTTTTTTTGTAGTGACTGTATCGATACACCATCCAAAGCCACATTTTATAAGCCTAAAAATAACCAAGAATTTAAGCATATGTACTTTGGATGGTGCCCATATTGACCGTGTTCCTGTTTACCAATGCCTGGGCATCTGAATAGAAGAAAAGCTGTCTTTTAAAAAAGCATATTGATGCGTTAGTTAAGAACCAGAGTATTAAAAAAATGACTTATAGAAATAGGTCCGGCCTCTCGCTAAACAGGAGGCAGATTATTCAGTCGACGTTCCTGCCGGCGCTAGACTATGGCGACATCTTCTATATGAGCGCAGCTGGCGCTTCATTAAAGCCGTTAGATGCCATTTATCATAGCGAACTGAACTTTAATATGGGCAACGGTCTCACTGCATTCTCTACCAGAAAGTTGGTTGGCCCTCTGAGGTCACGTAGATTGATACATGGCTATGTTTTCATTTTCAACCCTTTTACAAGAGGTCCCACTGCACCTAAAATCATAACGACACTTTAGACATACGAGTTGCCACTCCCGGGTCTCAGGGCTGGCTATGTCTTTAGACATACGAGTTACCACACCCGGGTCTCAGGGCTGGCTAAGTCTTTAGACACATGAGTTACCACACCCGGGTCTCAGGGCTGGCTAAGTCTTTAGACATACGAGTTACCACAGCCGGGTCTCAGGGCTGGCTAAGTCTTTAGACACATGAGTTACCACACCCGGGTCTCAGGGCTGGCTAAGTCTTTAGACATATGAGTTGCCACACCCGGGTCTCAGGGCTGGCTATGTCTTTAGACATACGAGTTACCACACCCGGGTCTCAGGGCTGGCTAAGTCTTTAGACATACGAGTTACCACAGCCGGGTCTCAGGGCTGGCTAAGTCTTTAGACATACGAGTTACCACACCCGGGTCTCAGGGCTGGCTAAGTCTTTAGACATACGAGTTACCACACCCGGGTCTCAGGGCTGGCTAAGTCCTTAGACATACGAGTTAGCCAGCCCTGAGACCCTGATTGAGGACCGTATTACTGATGAATGTGATGTTCTGGTGCCTCTAGGTCAACTCAGAAAGCTGATTGAGGACCGTATTACTGATGAATGTGATGTTCTGGTGCCTCTAGGTCAACTCAGAAAGCTGATTGAGGACCGTATTACTGATGAATGTGATGTTCTGGTGCCTCTAGGTCAACTCAGAAAGCTGATTGAGGACCGTATTACTGATGAATGTGATGTTCTGGTGCCTCTAGGTCAACTCAGAAAGCTGATTGAGGACCGTATTACTGATGAATGTGATGTTCTGGTGCCTCTAGGTCAACTCAGAAAGCTGATTGAGGACCGTATTACTGATGAATGTGATGTTCTGGTGCCTCTAGGTCAACTCAGAAAGCTGATTGAGGACCGTATTACTGATGAATGGGTTTGTTTTTTTGACCGTGTTTTTCTTTTTGCTTGAATTTTGTATTTATAATTTTGATGTGTGTAATTTCTGTAATTCAAGGCTCATCTATAAAAAGAGACATTGGTCTCAGTATGATTCCCTAATAAAATAAAGGTTAAATACATGTCAGCGTTTTACATGTTTACCAATATACTAAATCGGTGCCCTTCTTTGCATGGTATGGAGAAGCTCCCTGGTCTTTGATTTAATCTGTGCTTGAAATCCACTACATGACTGAGGGACCTTACAGATAATTAATTGTATGTGTGGGGCACAGAGATGGGGTAGTCATTTAAAAATTATGTTAACATCTATTATTGCTACCTATTATGGCCATGCAACTTATGTGATTTGGTGAGCTTTAAAAAAAATATTTAAAAAATTATATTTTTTCATGAATTTGAATTCTTTTCACTTTGACATTGGAGTATTTTGTGTAGATCAGTGACATTTTTTTAAATTTCAAATCCAATGTGGGTTGAATAGGTAGACTGTATACATTGACATGCCATATCAAAATGCTTTTTATGACAAACTATATTCCTATTTTAAATATACTCATATGAATCGCTTTTTGCTTCAGTTGTTCATTCCATCTTGTAGGCTACACATTCACAGCTAACAGCTGGATTGGTGTATAGACGGGTTGGTTGTTTAACACAAAACCGACAGAGTTGGCTTCGATTGTTGACACCATTTAACTATTTTGTCTCCAATGTTTACTGAAAACATAAATACATTTGCACAATGAGCACTTGTCTCTCAAACACATCGTTACAGATGTTGGTTAGCTAGCTAGCAAATTTGACATATCAGTCAAAACAAGACATGGTATCAAGAACAAGTTAAAACTAGCTGAAACGAGCCACCTACGATTCCCCACGTGGCAGCTTCTTGTCATTTGGCGGAGTCGGTTATGCTGAGCCACAGGGCACCAGTCTATGGCCCCGGTGACATGAACCGGCAACAGCGGTGAGGGAGGAGCGCCCTTCTCAAATGAACAGCAATCTGCACCGCTTGGTCATGTTGTCAACCAGGCAGCATTCCATCAACTAGTTTTGTTTCCATGTTCAAACTACTCTCAAAACTACAATTGTTCATAGAGAAACAATATTGGATGTTCTGAACCCATGTCAATGGTTAAATCACATCAGAATACTTTTTTTTAGGTTTGGAAGAACAAATTGATTGAGTGTAATTCCCCTTTAATTGTGCATCTGGCGAGAGAGGAACGTGCAGGTCTAGCTATGGTTCTGTACTGCTGCTTCTCATTTCATGGAAAAGTTAGCAAATAACATATAGGTAAGTCTACTTTGCAGTTAACATTTAATTGAGAAGGTTTTGGGGAAGGTATTTCTGTCAACCCACAAGATGCTTATATCAACTGGCTACACACGGATTGATAGACAAACGCGCACCACAGACAGACAGGGGCAATATTGCTGGAAATGAATTGGCAGATAGGTTTGTGTTTCTAAGCCAATAGTGGCTAACCAGGGGTGGGATAATGTCAATGTTCAATGTTGTGTTGATTAGATAGTAGCTGGGAGCTTGCGGTGTCAGATACTTGTGAGATTTGTTTATGACAGTTTGCAATGGCACACGTGAAAAATTGCATATTTAAGTGAGATCACCCAGGAAGCCGGTGTTTGGAGGATATACTGGCACGGGTGTGTTGGCAAATTGTGCAAATATATCCCCAAATACCAGCTTCTCGGGCATTACCAACATATTCAAATAACGATTGACATTTTCACAAAAAATATATATAGTCCAGACTAGGGTTGCACATTTTGGGGAATATTCAGAGGTAGAAACATCGTGGGAATTAACGGGAATATATGCAAATGTATAATAATACCATTTAAATGTAGATGTTTTTTGCATTGGATATATTTACCATATATGGAGACGGTAAAAGGTTTGTTTCTTAGACATAATTGCAAATGATTAAATCCTTCTAATAGAAATAAAAATGACTAGTTTCAAATTTAACTTTAATTAAATTAGTTGACTCTTCACATGGGATGATTTCACTGAACAACAAAAGGGAATATTGAATGATCCCCAATGATCCATCGCATCTCCCAAAAATATTTTAAACATCTATAAAATGATAGTGTAGAAACTAAAGCTTTGGTTGTCTTCCCCCTCCTCAATGTCCACCTCTTGAATATCAGACTCTGTGGCCTCATCTTCCCTGCCACTTTCCAACCTTGTTGAGGATGGCTTCTTGTCCGGTTCAAAAAGCCTCAAATTTGCAAGGATGGACACCAATTTTTCAACCCTTGTATTGGTCAGCCTGTTGTGTGCTTTGGTGTGTGTTCCCAAACAAGGACCAGTTGCGCTCTGAGGCGGCTGATGTTGGTGCAATTTGGAGGATGATGAAAGCAACAGGGGAAAGAGCCTCAGATCCACAAAGTCCCTTCCACCAGGTGGCTGATGAGATATGTTGGCACGACTGCCATATTGCATCTCCATCCCAAAGCCCTTGCTTGGAAGTGTACTTCGCCAGACGGCCAAGAAACTTGCCCTCATCCAGGCCAAGGTGGCGAGACACGGTAGTGATGACACCATAGGCCGTGTTGATCTCTGCACCTGACAGGATGCCCTTGCTAGGATACCTGGGGTCCAACATGTACGCTGCGGCATTTATGGGCAGTTTCCTCTGCTTGTAACAGTGAAGTGGACAGAGCAGTATGGATTTCTTCTTTTACATCTGCAAGCAGAGTCTGAACATCAGACAGGATGGCATTGTCTCCCTCAATCAGTGCAATGGTTACTGCTATAGGTTTCAGGAGTTTTAGGCTGGTTACCACTCTCTCCCAAAAGACATCATCCAGGAGGATCCTCTTGATGGGGCTGTCCATATCGGCAGACTGTGATATGGCCCTTTCTTGGAGAGACTCCTCCACCTCCAGGAGACTGTCAAACATGATGACAACACCACCCCAACGGGTGTTGCTGGGCAGCTTCAATGTGGTGCTCTTATTCTTCTCACTTTGCTTGGTGAGGTAGATTGCTGCAATAACTTGATGACCCTTCACATACCTAACCATTTCCTTGGCTCTCTTGTAGAGTGTATCCATTGTTTTCAGTGCCATGATGTCCTTGAGAAGCAGATTCAATGCATGAGCAGCACAGCGGGTGTGATATGAGGGTAGGACTCCTCCACTTTAGACAAAGCAGCCTTCATGTTTGCAGCATTGTCTGTCACCAGTGCAAATATCTTCTGTGGTCCAAGGTCATTGATGACTACCTTCAGCTCATCTGCAATGTTGAGATTGGTGTGTCTGTTGTCCCTTGTGTCTGTACTCTTGTAGAATACTGGTTGAGGGGTGGAGATGATGTAGTTCATTATTCCTTGTCCACGAACATTCGATCACCCATCAGAGATGATTGCAATACCGTCTGCTTTCTCTATGATTTGCTGGACCTTCACTTGAACTCTGCATCTAGCAAATGACTAGATAAAGCATGTCAGGTTAGAGGGGTGTATGCTGGGCGAAGAATATTCAGAAATTTCTTCCAATACACATTGCCTGTGAGCATCAGAGGTGAACCAGTTGCATACACAGCTCGAGCAAGACATTCATCAGCTTTCTTCCATTGAGACAAAAACAAATCTGATTCCAGGACCATGAGCTGTTGCTATCGATAAGGTGTCTGATTCATCATTTTCACCTTGAATAGAAGTAGAGGGACTTTTGTCAGAGGTTGCTTGTTGTGAGCGCTGATGGAACTTTATGCACTTGGCCAGAAGATTCTGCATCTTTGTACTTCTTCACATATGACTTGGCACAGTATTTGCAAATGTACACAGCTTTTCATTCTACATTAGCTGCAGGGAAATGTCTCCACACATCAGATAGTGCCCGTGGTATTTTCCTGTAAAGATTAGACAAAAAATAGTAAAATAAATAAATACAATTCCATGTACAGATAAATAGTTAAGCAGTTAGATTAAACAACTCCTTTTGTAAGATAACGGTTTTAAATAAAACATGTATGGAAACAGGTGAATTAACACTCGTCAGTTAGCAGGCTCAAGCAAGCTAAAACCAACTAGCAGAAATGATTTAAACCAACTTTGCTCTATGCTACTATTTACTAGTTAACAAAAAATTGTCATATAAAATATATTCACCCCACCCAGTATCTCAACTTACCAGACAGCAAGTAGTCCTTGGCTCAGATGGTTTCGTAGTGTGGGCTCAATAGCATCTAATTAGTGTGCAAGATCTTGAGAATCAGCTGTACATGTGATGGAAGAATGCACTGTGCATGCAGAGGGTTGCAAAGACCTAGAATTGCCTTGTGTATCCCACAGAAAAGGTTCACTGTTATAAGCGTTTTTGATGAATTTAAGCAAAATTCCCAGATTCCCTTTTTCGGAAAGTTACCAAACCTTTGAAACCCTAATCCCGACACAAATCTAGGGTTGCTACACAAGCCCGGGTGGACATTCTATCGGTTGCCAGAGATGCGACCCAGTCGTTCAATCTAAATGTTCCATTGCCATACTTGCTGGAAACATTCTTATCCCCTTGCTTGCTAGCTAGCCACCTAGGGCTAACTTATAGTCACATCAAACCGTGCAGCCAGAATAACAGCAGCAGCTGCATTTGGTTAAGGTGTTTTCTAGTGACTTTTATTTTGACACATCCATAACAATGAGCTAATGAGGTGCGATTTCGCCTGGCATTGAAAATATGCTCTCTCGTCAGGACAATGTTTTTCAGAGGAGCTGAACAACACAGCTAATCAAATCACTTCAAACTGAAGCTGGAAAGACAGCAAACTAGATGCACTTTGTTTAGTTTTACCTGTTGTCTATTGATAGTTATTTGTATATATCCATGAAATTATACTGATTCATGATTTCGACTGGCTGAGAAAAGCTGCCTGCCTGTCTCATCCCGACACCATTACTATGGGACAGCTGGAGATCGAATCTGAATATTGAAACAATGTTGCAAATGTCAGAGAGAGACAGCAAGGTTTACACAAATCTCCGCTGTTGAAAATAAAATGTTAGTCTAAAGGAAATGTGAGATGATGTCTAGATGCTTTTATAGTGGAGATCAAGTTTTTAAATTGCCTGTTTGGGCTGATGAGACAGTGGATAAAGAAGTCAAATGGACCAGAGTAAATAGGCATTTTAATGTCATAAATTTAGCTGGCTGGTAACTTGTGCACTAGACACCGGCTGGATACCGTCAGGTTGAGAGCTTCAAGTTCCTTGGTGTCCACATCACCAACAAACTAACATGGTCCAAGCACACCAAGACAGTCGTGAAGAGGGCACGACAAAACCTATTCCCCCTCAAGAGACTGAAAAGATTTGGCATGGGTCTCAGATCCTCAAAGGGTTCTATAACTGCACCATCGAGAGCATCCTGACTGGTTGCATCACTGCCTGGTATAGCAACTGCTCGGCCGCCGACTGCAAGACACTACAGAAGGTAGTGCGAACGGCCCAGTACATCACTGGTGGCAAGATTCCTGCCATCCAGGACCTCTATACCAGGCGGTGTCAGAGGAAGGCCCTAAAAAATGTCAAAGACTCCAGCCACCCTAGTCATAGACTGTTCTCTCTGCTACCGCACGGCAAGTGGTACTGGAGAGCCACACGTCTAGGTCCAAGAGGCTTCTAAACAGCTTCTACCCCCAAGCCATAAGACTCCTGAATCAAATGGCTACCTAGAGCCCCCTTTTACACTGCTGCTACTCTCTGTTATCATCATCTATGCATAGTCCCTTTAATAACTCTACCTACATGTACATATTACCCCAACTAACCGTTGCCTCTGCACATTGACTGTGGACCGGTACCCCCCTGTATATAGTATCGCTATTGTTATTTTACTGCTGCTCTTTAATTACTTTTATTTATTATTCTTATCTGTATTTTTTGAAACTGCATTTTTGGTTAGGGGCTCG